>NC_056726.1:365652310-365777310 GCF_019279795.1 Protopterus annectens | reverse complement strand
AGAACAAAGACTCTAAAATAGAAACTTAATTATTGTTCTTATAAAATTACAAAGCTGCTAAAGTAAAGGATTTAAGTTAGCATGAATTTTCTGAAGGAAAAAAAAGTCTGAAGCTCAAATGTATATCACTGTTTAATAATTTCAATCTCCAGTGACTGCCAACAAAATGATTTAGGATTAAGAGACCAAAAACAAAGTAAATAACCTGGTTATTTTTTTAATTGTTACATTTTGGCTGTAAAATGCTTCCTCCAACACCATTAATATATACTAGGCAAGTTTGAAATATTAGGTGGATGAACTATTTTTACATCAAAACTATACTAAAAAATATATAGCAATAAAAAAGTATATATAAGTAAGTAAAACACAACAATTTTGCAGCTAACCCATTCTCTAAGCACAATAATGCCATCCAGGGTATGTGTTAATGTGAAATGAATGCCCTTCCAGGGGTGTAGAGGCCCTCTGCTGGACGGGCTTTAATTACACATTAACACACACCCTGTCGGGTATTATTGCTTGCATATCTCTCACCTATCATCATACTTGTGAGCAAACTCAAAAGAACCAATTGAACCTACAGACCCTTTTGCCGGAACGTGTGCTGATGTGTGGTGTTTATTTTTTTATTATGTGTTTCTGTTTACAATTCCTAACAGGAAGCTAAACAGCATATTTAAAGTTGATTTATGTCCCATGTCCTAAGTGGGTTTGAGAAGCTTGGCAAGGTTAGGTTCCAAATCTATTCTAGACATCCAGTCTATTTTAGACTTAATCAAAGGCTGTTGGCAAATCATATTAGCAAAAGAAAATGTCATCTTCTACACCTGATAGGCTTTTCTATTATAAAATGTGGGCTGTTTAATCTACAATAAGCAACTTCAGTATTCCAGAAACTGATGCACAAATTCCTTAGACTACACTAGGTATGCAGCACACTACCTGGACGATGTTATAATATCCTCTGAAGACTGGGAGATCCAGATGCCTAAAGTTTAAGCCATTTTAAACTCCATCAGTCAGGCTGGTTTACTAGCTAATCCGGTTGAGTGTAAATTAGTTAGGAATCTGCTAATGGTGCTATGAAATAGGATTAGGGCTTAAGAAACCACAAACTAAAAAAAGTGGAATCAGTGCAAAACTGGCCCATGCTAACCGCTAAAAAGCAAGTGAAAGCTTTTATTTTTTAAGCACCTTTATTAAGTTCTTACATTGTAGACAGTGACTTGAGTGTACATCCAATAATAGAAAGGAAAATAAACCATAGCAAACCTATTTCATTTACATGCATTATACCTATGTTTTTTTACCATCTATAATTCTCTCCTACATAACATTAATTGCACAGTTCCTGCCTTCACTTAAACTCTTCCTCTTGATTGTTATCCTGCATTTATCATTCCCACCAATTCCATTTATTTCAATGTAGTTTGATCCTTCCCATTTAAAGGTCCAATCTGCAGTTCTTTTATCTCATTTAGAATGTTCAGTACTTCAGTTACAGCTGGTTTAGATTTTGATTTCCATTTTCTAGTAATTGCTTTTTTGGCAGCCAGTAGCATTAAACTTCTGAAGACTTTACCATATCTGGTCAATTCAAATCATATATGTCATCTCTAAAAAATGATTTACTTACATTTGCTCCCTCAATGTTTCTAACAAAGTACTGTGTAGGAATTTCTAAAATCTGCCAACTTGTTACATTCCTAAAAACATATTCCCAATTTCCTCTCAGGATCCCATCACACCTCCAGTATTTGCTATCTACCTATCTACTTGAGGAAAAATCCTCTGAAGCCCCTTGGGATATAAAAATACATATGCAAGTACCTCCAAGGAAAATATCCTAAACATTTTGGACTTTATTGCATAGTTGTTAGCCATACAAATGACACTCCATTGTTCTTTTGTATACTTCATTTTCATTCTTTCTTCCCAAACGTTTCTAACCTCCTTTGATTGATTCTTATAGTTATCATGCAGTATTTTAACTGCCCTACTAATTAAGAGGAAACAGAATCGAACTGAGCAGGTAAAAGCTGGTTCAATAACAAATTCAAAAGCAGCAAGTGTTGGCGGTGTCATTTTAAGGGCGAAAAAGTCGGGTTAATCATACATTTACAGAGGAAAATAAACGCACGTGAAGGCAATCAATCTGGTTAAAAATAGAAGAGGGGAACAACCCTCACTTCCTCCTTTATTATAAAGCACATGGTCACATGACTTCTCTTGACCTCTCCACACCGACATCAGTGTAAGAGCACACATACAATCATTCACTCTCTTTTATTATTATCAGCCAACACCCCCACTTGCTCTTACGCTGTGTATAAATACATTTTAAGAACATATTTTGGATAACTCTTCCTACACATTCCAAATATGTAATACATGAACTTCTCAATTTTCGATTTCGTAGCAAGTTTAGTAAAGATATTTGCAACCATGTCCATTGTCGGGCAATATTCAAGGCTTATTTTGTCATCATAAAGTGCTGATCTAACAAAATGATACTTAATGTCACATGTTTACATCTCTGTCGGCTTACTGGATTCTTCGACAAAGTGATTGCTCCTTGATTGTCCTCAAATATAGTTAGTGGCACACACTTGCATTTTCCATCCATTCCACTCAACAACTGCACAAGGTACAAACTCTCCTGTGTTGTTGCTGCCACTGCCATGTACTCTGCCTCACATGTAGATAAAGCCACAGTTTGTTGTTTCTTTGATTTCCATGAAATAATAGGCATGTCTCTACTGAGGCTAAAGCAATAACCTGTTGTACTACGCCTATCATTTTCATCTTTTGCCCAATCTGCATCACTGTATGCTACAAGCTGAAATTTCCCTTCACTTTTCTTGTAACACAGCTCTCTGTCCAATGTACCTTTTAAGTACCTTAACACATGTTTGGCTAGTGTTAAATGAGATTCACTCGGTTGTGACAAATATTGTGAAAGTTTACTTACAATCCAGCTAAGATCAGGTCTCGGGCTTATCATAACATATATCAAACTACCCACAAGCTCACTATATTTTCTTGGATCGGTAGATTCACTGTCACGTTCAAAGTTTGTTTTTTGTTCAGAAGGGGTACTTCTTACTTTACAACACTATAGTTAGAAAAATAGGGTCTCACCGAATTATTTCTATGCGACAGAACCTCATGACACACCATCCCTATCTCATATTCAGAGTACCCCTAGAGCAAAAGTCCTCACTCAGGATATCAAAAAGGAAAGCATATTCTTATAATTTCTATTCAGTCTTGCATGTCTATAAAATTGCCCTTTCAGCACATTACACTTTACATACTTGGGATGCATAATCTGTTAGTGCAGTGTGTTAACTTTTTTGCATTGTTTACTATAGAGCTGAGTATCAAAACCATTAGGGGTATTCAAGACACAAACATCAAGAAAATCTATCGAGGTTTGGGAATGCTTAAATGTGAACTTTAAAAAAAGCAGTGGTCTGATTTGGATAGACCCTATTTTTCTAACTATAGTGTTGACACTGTGGTAATTGAGAATAATAACAGAAATGATTTTAGAATGTGTGTTACCTGTTCAAATGACATTCAACCTATCTGTGATATCATTAGGAAGCACTGGCATATTTTGGCTACTGATGCCAGATGCAGGGACTTCCTTGGTGAAGTTCCACACTTTTGCTATAAGAATAATAGTTCCATTAAGAAACTGTTGTGCTACAAATCTCTAGTTAGCAACAGATCCTGTATTTCAGTTAGGAAAGGGACACATCAATGCAGATTATGTAACGTGTAAATAGATTCAACCTGATGATACCTTTTTACCTCCTGTTACTGGACGTACTTTTAAATTCAATTTCGATGCCGATTGCACTAGTAGCAACCTGGCATAGTTGTCTGTTGTGTTATTAATGTGTATGTTACTGCGTTGGTTAAATGAATTGAATGTTGAAGAATCATATCAGGGAACACTTATATGAAATAAGCAGATGTGACAGTAGGAATGCTTTATGTAAGCAAATTTGTAAAACTGGTATTGAACACTCTTTAAAGTTTTTAATTTTGGAATTATTGAATGTTGGAGAAAGAGGAGGTGATATTAAAACATAAACAGAATGTTTAGAAGTTAAATGGATGTTAATTTTACAATCTGACAAATGGAAAGTATTAAATGAGCATATACCTTTAAAACCCTTGCTGAGATCACATGACTTGACCAGGTGACTTTGAACTTTCCTGACTGCATTTACGGACTGCTTGTTAGTTTGTTTTTAGATCTGATGAAGCACATTTGGTGTGAAAGTGCTCATCTGTTATATACTTTTTACTATTTTTATTTTTTAGATTAAACAAGTGTTTTATACTGTGCTGTGTTGGCTGGTTCTTTTGTTTTATTTGCTGCCCTACTAATTATCCATTTTTAATAGTAACTTCAGTTCCAAACTTAGTTAAAAAACTCTGAGTCTTTCATTTAGCACTCACCAATCTCTTTCTCTTTTCCACTTCCTCTTTTTAACAATGTTATCAACCTCTGCTATGAAAGTCAGACTTTAGCATGCAGTTTGCACTTTTGCTTGGCCTCAGTCCTACTCTGTTACTTTTCCCTCTCTAGTTATTCACCCAGTACCTTGATTCCTTTAATCTTTTACAGTAAATTACAGGTCCCACTGGCCTATTTTCTATACCACTGCTTGTGGTAATTCCTATAGGTAAATTCTCCTTTCTTCACTGCCGAGTTGGCTGAGTTCTTAGAATACTTTCTGCAAATTTATGAATATAATATTCTATATGGTTGATATTATTCTCTTAAGGAACATCCAGACAAAGCCCTACTTCTTGAACTCCCCACAACCATTTCATTATCATCCCTTTCCAATTTGATTTGTAACCTTTGCTTGTGCTATGTATATGAGCCTTAACAGCACACCTCTAAAGAATCCCTTCAAATCAGGTAATCCTACAGTACCTTGTTCTGTGGGGAGAATAAATTTATTCCAGTTAACCTCTATCCTTTTCAATTCCCAAATAAATTATTTCATCTCTTTATTAATTATGACCCACAACTTCCCTTCTCACTGATAAAACTATTCCCTGACCTGTATATATAACTAAAGGGGTTAAAAAACATTTATCTGCTTATATCTTATTATCCGTATCTACTGTCAAGAGCTTCCATCTTCTCAATCTTTGTATTATGTTTTTAGTCTCTTCCTATATATCCTTAGCTGCCATAACAGAATCCTTTTAAATTCATACCCCTAAAGACTTCATCTTCTCATGTCCCCATAAATTTGGGTATTGCTGAATCAATTCATTTGTATGCACATAGTTTACCTCTATAGCATTTTGTCTTCATTTATTTGAGAACCTGAAAACAATGATACTGTCTGAGAATGTTCCATAACAGTGAAATGTCATTTTCTGGATTTATCAAATATAAAATAATATCATATAGAATAATATCATATTTATTTGTAGATGATATTATTTTATATCATCTTTATTTGTAGAAGATATAAAATAATATCATCTACAAAGAAAGATAACTTTTCATGATTACCATACCACTTATATCCTTGGATTTGTGAGTCCTGTATTTCTTTTGCCAGTGACTCTAAATATAAAGCAAATAAAAAAGGAGAAGGAGGACATCCCTGCCTTATTCCTCTGTTTAAACATAGTTTGTTGGAGAAGAATCCTCTTAAGTTAATTTTTTATTCTGACCCTTCGTATAGCCTCCTAATTATCCCTATTATTCTATCAGGGAATGCAAATGCTACAATTGCCCTACTCACAAAATCCCAGCTCACTGATCGGAATGCCTTCTCTGCATTAAGACCCACCAAAATTAGTGGTGTTTCCTGATGCTCTGCTTCCCAATGGAGCATTCTTGTTCTATTAATGTTGTCAATTGTTTGTCTTCCCTCAACAAAACAACATTGATCCATATTTATCAATTTTAGCAACTCCTTTGCTATTGTCTAAGCAAATATAGGCAAAAACACTTTATAATCATGGTTTAAAATTGATATGGTCAATAGGAAGCTGGGTCTGAAGGTACTTTACCTTCACTGGATAATACAGCCACCATAGCTTTCTTCTAAAATTGTGATGCTACCCCCTTTAAATACTGGTTAAAACACTTCCAGATCTTTATCACAGTCTTCCTTCCCAGGTGACACACTTCTAAAGTAATATGGAGAGTTACCTGCTAATTGATTACACATTACAATTTTATCTCATCTCTTCTGTCTTAGCTATTAATTGTTGAGCCTCATCTGTGTCTAACCTGGGTATAATTAAGTCTTCTAGAAATATTTTCAGAGTGCCATTTTTTCATCTCCACATTTTTCTGCTTTATACAATTTTTTAAATGTTCAAAATAATTTTAATCTCTCTGTAGGAGCTGTGTTATTTTTCTTGTTATATGGTTCCAAATGTGGTGATAATCCTTTCTACTTTTTGTTGCTTAAGCCATTGTGCTAAAGGTTTTGTGTTCTGGAAATGTTATAAAAAATAATTGCTTAACAGTAGCCTTTTAAAACTGATGCATATTATCCAAATACCTCCTTATAGGTTCATAGGTTCATAGGTGTGTACTAGGCTAATGGCCCTGGAGCCTTTACAAGCCTAGCCCATAGTATTACCTTGGCATCTTGCCACCCGTCCTTAGTTCCCAGTGCCTCTGTCGAGTAGCCACTGGAGTGATTCCCGTGGTGAATTTTCTATTTCCGATCCACTCATCAAGATTTCTCTTGAAGAGGGCCAGTGAGGTGTTCTGTTTGACATGTATGGGAAGTCTATTCCATAGCATGGGCAGTCTCTGGGTTATGAACCTGTCCATCCAGCACGTTCTGTTTATTGTGGTAATGAGGTTAAGGTCTCTGGAGCGTGTGGTGCGGAGGGATTGGGATTTCTTTAGATGTAGCATTTCTAACAGAACTGGGTCACACATGGCTTTGTACGTCAATGCCTCTAAGTAGGCATTTTACAATTCCTCCTGCACTTGTTCATTTTCATTTTATCAGACAGAAGACAGACATTTCTTCAGAAGAGGTAGTTAGTGAATAGGATAAAATAAAAATGGAGTTTAAAACTAGAGTAGAAAGAAAGAGAGATGGGGAAGAAGTAACAGGAATTATTTGGAAGGATTGGCAAAAGTTTAAGTATTGCAGAATAAAGGGAAGCTTGAAGAACAAGAGCAACTGCAATGTGCTAAAGAGAAAATAAGGTTATATTTGATAATGTACTTGAATTTAGAAAGACTGCTGTTTAGCAACTATTTTTATAACAACTTCAGATGACAAAAACTTTTAGCAGAGTGACTTAGAAAACAGAAAGTAGAAAGGGTTTTTTGCCATACTTAGGGAGTCTATGACAAAAAAAAAATAACCAGCTGTCCTTCAGAGGTATTAGAGATATTTTGAAAATGTTATGAACATTTGTATAATGCAGAGGAATATGGAAACCAAGAAGGAATACAAATTGAAATATTTATGGAAGACTTAACTATGCTAAGGCTACAGGAAGACAAGGCTCAATAACTAATATTTAAGACAGGGGGAGATGAAATAGAAGTGATGTATAATCAATCGGCAGGGAAGTCTTGTGGAAGTTTGGAAGTTGGAAAGGAATAAAGTGATAAAGATCTGTAAGATTTTGTTTAAAAGTATCTTAAAGGGAGGGGAAACATGAGCATCTTGGAACAAACCAGCAGTGACTCTATTACCCAAAGACGGTATAAACCCATCAGACCCAACTTCATATAGACCCATTTAAGTTTTAAATCATGATTATAAAGTGTTTATGTCTATACTAGCTAAAATAATGGCAAAGGTGATACCAAAATCAATAGGTTTGGTTCAGTGTGACTTTGTGGAGAGGAGGCAAACATATGACAACATTAATAAAATAATGGTTAACCAGAGAAAAACTGAATATAAGAAATACCAATGTTGTTGATGGGTTTCGATGCAGAGAAAGCATTTGACAGATTAAGCTGGGATTTTATGAGTAGGGCAATTGAAGCATCTGCATTTCAATATACAATAATGAGGTTAATTAAGAGTATATATGATGTATCAGAGGCAAAAATTAATGTGAGTGGGTTGTCCTCTGATAAGTTGTGTTTGAACAGAGGAATTGGGCAGGGATGTCTTTGTTGTTGTTTGCTTTATATTTAGAGTCATTGGTAAAGAAAACAACTGACTCAGAAATTCAAGGATATATTTTTTTTTAATTAAGAAATGTTGTCTTTATTTGCAGATGATATTATTCTGTACTTGATAAATCCAGAAAAAAATGATATTTTTGGTGTTCTGGAACACTTTGTGAAAGTTTCAAGCATTTCTGGAATATAAAATGAATGAAGATAAAACAAAGTTTATAACCATAAGTTATGTACTGACATAAAAATTGGCTCAGCAATGTTTATGGGGAAATGATAAGATGAAGAATTTAGGAATATAGATTAAAAAGTTTTCTGTTATGAAAGCTAAGGCTATGTGGGAAGAGACTAAGCAAAAGATAATATAAAAACTGAGAAACTGGAAGCTCTTGTGTATGGATATGGACAGCAAGATGCAAGCAGTGAAAATGTTTTAGTCTCTTTAGCTTTATATACAGGTCAGGCCTATTTTTATCAACCAGAAAAGAAGTACTGGACAATCATTAATAAAGAGTTGAAAGAATTTCTTTGGGAGGGGAAGAGTCGAGTGGGCTATGTTGATCCTACCCATAGAACAAGGTAACATAGGATTATCCAATTTGAATGGAAACTTTAGACTTACACAATTAAAGCTCATGTACATAACACAAGCAGAAGTATATAAAACAAACTGGAAAGGGATGATGATAAAACAGGGGAGGAAGTTCAAGAAATAAAGAAAGAGTGAGATTTTAGATGCAGACCCTTAAGAAAAAGAATAACAATACAGAATATTATATTCATGAAGTTGCAGAACCTATTCTAAGAAATAAACCAACACAGGAATGGAGAAAGGAGATTATTTTGCCAATAGGGATGACTGCAAGAAGGGGTACCAAAAATAGGCAAGAGGGGCTTGGAATTTACTGGAGAAAATGGCAAAGGCACCAAGATATTGGTAGCAAACAACTAGGGGAGGAAAGGTAATATAGTGGGATGAGGCCAAGAAGAAGTTTGGATCACAGGTTAGCTTCCCTATCAAGGACTGATATCAGAGTATAGGCAAAGAGGAAGGGATAGGGAGAGCCCTAAGTGAAAGACCTGTTCTGGTAGAGTTTTCAGTTGAATCTAGATAAGATGTTGCTGTTAAAAAGAGGATAGTTAGTAGAAAATATAAAATATTGCATGATAAATGCAAGGATCTATCAGAGGAAGTTAGAAAAGATTGGGAAGAGAGCAGTTTATAAGTAACAATGGGAGTGTGTGTGTGTGTGTGTGTGTGTGTGTGTATATATATATATATATATATATATATATATATATATATATATATATATATATATATATATATATATATATATATATATATATATATATATATATATATATATATATATATATATATATATATATATATATATATATATATATATATATATATATATATATATATATATATATATATATATATATATATATATATATATATATATATATATATATATATATATATATATATATATATATATATATATATATATATATATATATAAATATATATATATATATATTTTAAAAGCTATATATATATATATGGCTGAGACCATATATATATATATATAAAAGTTCAAATGGTCTGAATGGGGATCTCTACAGATATATATATATATATTTCCCTTTACTGCAATGTAGTGCAATCTTGGATATATATATATTTAAATAGTGATATATATGCAGGGGCTATATATATATATATATATATTTTTTTACATATTCAAACATTCAAATATATCATATGGTCTCGCATATATAAAGTCAAACATTTGGATGTTTGATATATATATATAAACCTATATACATATATATATATATATATATATATATATATATATATATATATATACACACATATATATATATATATATATATATATATATATACATATATGTATGTATGAAGGTTTAGGATTTTTGTTGTGAGTGTTTGCATAGGTATTATTATGCTCCAAACACACTTCAAAGATTTTTTTCCTTCACTAGATAGCAAATGTTAGAAGTGTGATGGGGAAGAAAGAGGTAACTGTGAACAAGTTTTTGGAAGTGTAATGAGTTATCAGTTTTTAAAAATTCCCTACTGAATAATCTGTCAGAAAAACTGGGGAGCAATTTGTAACTAAAGAAATCATTGTCTTCAGCTGGAACACAGGATCTGAATTGCCTAGACATAGTAAGGCCTTAATTAGTTTAATTTTATTTGTTGCCAAAAAAAAAAACAATTGCTAGTAAAATGGAATCAAAATTGGAACTGACTGTGTTCACATTATTGCATATTGAAAGGAGATACAAGAACTGGAAGTTGGATCTTTAGAAAAAGGAAGAAACAAATTACTAAGAAATAAATGGAATTTGTGGGAATAATACATGAAGAATGAAGTTCAGAAGGAGGATATAGGTTTAAGGGAATAGAGGAATTGAGAAATGTATGTAATGTTGGCCTGAGTGACAGTGTTATAAAATAAGAAAAGATATGCAATGTAAGTAAATGAAAACATGTTAATATGGTTTGTTTTCTTTTCCATCAATGCCTATGTCTTAAGTGATAACTGGACATAGGTGTTTATAAAATAGTATATCTAATGGACCCATTCTTCTATAAACAATGCCCTAAAATTGTTCTGGTGACATAGAGGGATAAAGCCCTAACAAACACCCAGGCAGCCTGGGATGAATTAGCAGTTTGGTTGACTGGCAGAGTGGCAGGAAGAGATAGGAGTTACCATACCAGAAGGGTGGGTAATAATGATATGGGTGTGTCTTGCAATGATCCCTAATGAAGTTTATGGATGCCATGTAGGTGTGCAGTCCTGATGGCAGGAGGGTATATAAGGCTGAGCTGCTTTGGAGGTGGGGGGATATGCCGCAACATCCCTCATTGCAGTCCCACCAATGGACATTACCACTAGTCACCAGGGCAGTGGGGAACTTGGGAAAGTTATACAGAAAAAAGCCCAGATTGATGATGGACAGTGTAACCCCCACCCCCAGATGCCCTTAGGCTTCTTGCTGGCCCCACTCAAAAATTTGGCACTGACCCGAGGAGGTTTGTCATGCTAGGTGACCCAATGAAGGATGTGGGGTACAGGGACAGTTGTCAATATGGTAGAAGAGGATCCCCACCCAAAAAATGCCCCCAAATGATATTAAGCAAATTGTCCTCAGCTGTTGAAAAGAAAGAACAAGTTGTTAAAGAACCAGTATAAAGTTCAATTTTTCTCATGCAGTCAACCACAGCATGTAAAACTTTAAACAGCTTCTCATTAATGAGACTCAACAATATAACCTGTAAAATTCCAAAAAAAGTTACTTGTTACAGTAAGTGTCCATATCACAAAAAGTCCTCAACTCTGTCATATGCCACCAAAGACACTGACCCTAAAAGTTCCTCTAAGGCTCAAAACAAAACCATCCGGGGAACACAGTACTCCATGAATGCCAGGAACAAAAAACATCATGAACATCACAGTCCAACAAATCCACCTCCATTCCAACAAAAGTTATCACAAGTGAAAAGGGAATTATTAATGCCATACAATAGGAACATTTACGATATGAACAGTGTCAGCATAACCAAAAACTATGAGAACAGCTCATAAAAATGTCTAATGAATTTCCAAAAAAGTAAAGCAGCACTCCTCAGGCTGGCAACCAGCCTACTAAGTTACCTATATATATATATATATATATATATATATATATATATATATATATATATTAATAGAAGAAGGATACATTTTTTTTGTTAAAGGGGGAGTTGCATGCAGTGTATATGAATAATATTTTTAAATAGTTTGTAAGTCTGGAGTGTGAGTCATATAACCTCTGCAGTTGCTGTTTGTCTTTCGGCTTTTCCTGGTTAGGGGTCGCCACAGCGGAACTCCAGTCCGCTAATGATTGGCAGTAGATTTTCACGAACGCCGAGGTGCCAGCTCAAAGTCCAACCTTCAGCGAAGGCACGCCCATTTACGGATGTCTTTCGAATGCCACCCAACCGCGGAGAGGACATGCAGACTCCACACAGAAGGCACTCCCCGCACTCCAGCCGAGAATCGAATGGGAGAACCTCTTGCTGTGAGGCAACAACACTACCGCTGCACCACGGTGGCTGTCATATAACCTCTGCAGTAAAGATTTGAATTGAAAGCCTCTCAGTGATGCAGTGATGTAATGATGCCTGTCTGTTGTTTGCCTCCATGTGCTGTCATGAAATGTTTATGCAGTATACAACTTCTGCATCCAAATTACCCTAAAGGAATTTCAAGCAACATTCAATTAGAAAGGTACAGCACTTCAAGAACTGTGAGTCATAAACTTTATATCTGCAGGGAAAGTCAGTTTCTTATATCTGAACAACATTTTCGTTATGTAGACAAACAGGAATAAAAATCTCCTATTTAAACTGTATGTTTAATTTAGTCTTTTCACCTGTAGATCTGAAAGACACTTTAAAACACACAAATCTTGCTCCTGTTTCAATCCTTCAGCACTTGATTTTATATTTTAATACAGACTGTAGATAGATTACTTACTGATGTTCGAAGTGAAGTCATTCAAGACAACATGTCACTAACATCTGTTTATTTAAAAACAGAGGAGTGCATTTATGCAAACAAAACTACAGACAGAAAGGTCTTAAGTGATAGCAGTCAGGACAACCTGAGAAGCTGAACAGCCACATCTGATGAAGTTTAGAGAAAAAGACTACTTGTCTCACCTGGAAGCATTACTTGGGATGTGAAAACATTCCCATAAGGTCACTCACCACCTGCCCAACAAAGAAAAATTATAAAAACAGAAATAAGGAAGTACAACTATTTTCCATCAACGTTGTGGAGAAAGCTATTAAAGATAAAGAGAGAGACAGCAGTAACAAGTAGGACTGAGCTGCAGGTTCTTTATGCATATGGCAATAATTCAATGAAAAGATCATTTTAAGGTTACGCAACCTGATACAACAGTGTTAACCATCTCCATGAGAACAGAACCAGACTGTAGCACAGCTGGAGCATAATAAAAGTACTGCACAGATAAAATCATGCATGGATGTTAAGTCAATGGTAGGGAGGTTGGCATAATAGTTAAGGTGTTTACTTTATAGACACAAGATGTAGGGTTTGATTCTCACATGGGGTAATTGACTAGGCTTAAAATGGCCCACAAGGACACTTAGTCTAGTGCTAATGTTTGAACCTATAAGAATACATTGAATATATTTGGAAAATTTAAATATAGCACATGTACAAGGGGGGAAAAAAGAACATGCAGTGCATAACTTACAAGCATTGGGATTCACAAATGGAGGTGTGACGGGGAAGAAAGAGGTGATTGGGAATGTACCTTTTGGGAGTGTAATGAGTTGTCAGACTTTAAAGATTCCCTGTGGACCACTCTGTTGGGGGTGCTGGGTGAGCAGATTGGATTGACTGGGGAGATGATTTTTTGCGCTATGATAAAGAATTGGAATTGTCTACACATAGTAAAGTCTTGCTGAGTCTAATTATGGTGGCGGCCAAAAAAGCAATCACTAAAAAATGGAAATCAAAGTCTAAACCATCTTTACTAGAAGTAGCGAATATAGTAAGAGAGAGAAAACAACTGCATTTGGGATCTTTAGAAAAGAGAAGGAGGAGCAAACTACATAGGAAAGAAATGAGAATTGTGGGAACAATATATGCTGAGAAGGAACGAGTTTTAAAAGAAAGCAGGATTTGAATGAGCTGTATAATGCTTAGCCAATGACTGGTTAGATTATAAGTGATGTATAATGTTTGCAACCACAGTTGTTTCAATGATACCTGTGATGCATAATGTTTGCAACTAAAGTGGTGTCGATGTTAGTTTTTCATTTACATAAATGTAAGATCGCCTGTGTTATATGTGATAATTTAATAAAGATGTTTTTTATATATAAAAAAAAAAAAGGCACTGAAATTCACAGGCTTGGTTCTCTGTGCATATTAGACTAATGGAAAAACCTTTTGGTGCACAATACCATCATGAGCACGATCCATTAATGCAGCCAACCTCATGATAGTGTGTGATCTCTGGGCAGCCTGGAGAAATGCACATTGCATTGAGCATGTTCAGTGCAACTAACTGCCTCTCAACAGCAGCAACATGCACAGCATGGATAAATCAGAATCATAATGTTAGTTGTTCCTGGGGTGTAAGGAGTGCTCAGCATGGGGTGAAGGCAAATGATGTTAACTACATAGGATCATAGGTCAGATGTTAAACACATTTGACAATAATGTGTGAAGTGAGAAACTGTCATGAACACTCATAAATAAACACACACACTATGACCATACCTCTCAAATGTCCAGATTTTCACAGAATGTCCAGATGTTTGCGTCATATTTTTGGTCTGTTCCATATAAAATTTGTGATTTTTCTGCCAAATCACTGAGATGATTTGAGGACTGAAATCATTAAATGATGATATACATTTGTGCTTCAGACTTCATATCCTTCAGAAAAACACATGCTAATACAAATCTTGTTGCTCTAACAACTTCCTAAGTTTATAAGAACAATATTTAAAATCTTTCCCTATTTTTGGGCCTCCCCCCCCCATTCCGTCAGGCTTAGTCTAGATTTTTTTGCTCCATGTGGTTGAAAGGTATGACTATGACACATTGTATGCCTGTGTTTATATTACAGGGAGTGAATAAATCAATCAGTATTTTTATAACTATATAGCATGCAAATGTGCACATTATAGCATGTTGTACATGCTGTGTTTTAATTGCACATTTTAAAGTTTATTGCACTGATTAACAAAGAACAGCATTCTTCTGATAATGCACCTTGCCTGTTTCAATTTGACATGGTGGCTGCATTGTGACATGCACATTGCTAGTAGTCTGGCTACTGCAGAAATTCTCACTCATAGAAGGCACACAACAGAGGATCAAGGCTGCAGGCATTGAGAAGCTGCTATATATGCAGAAAGGTTCATGAAAGCCTATGCCTCTATCAGCATGCATGCATAACCAGCATTCAGTTATATTTCCTTATCGATGAGAAAGATGTAATCAGAAAAAAGATTGTCATCTATCACTGGAGAAATGAGTGAGCATGATGGCTACCCTGATAGCCCATTTCTTTGTGCACACCGTGTACTCTGATACCAATGCTTGGCTACTTGCTACAACATGGGCACGCTTAATATTTTTATCTTGATACTACACTTCTTATGATGTTGTACAGCCATCATGTCAGCATCTTGCTCAGAGGCATATTGAATGATTTTGGTATATGTTGGTAAGTGCCTGAAACCAAGTAGCTACATGACCCGGGCTCTGAACTTTGGTGTTTAAGTTAATGTCGACTGCAAATGCATTTTTTTCTTTTAGCCTAGTGATACCACCCAAGTACCAAATGAGAGCATCTTTTGGGACTTTTCCAGGGCAAACTTATTTCAGCTACAGAAGACTTATGCAAAATTACCAGCAATTCTTCACAAATTGATCCAACTAAGAGGGCTTCTAGATTCACCTCCAAGTTTTGCCAACTTTAAACAGCTTCAGAAGAAAGTCAGTAGCCATCTACCCTAAATAAAATAGTAAATTCAAAAATAAAACTCTTTGGTGGAAGTTCCATTATTAATAAATTACATTACAAAAGTAAGAAACTAATGAAAAGCTGTAAGAAATCCCTATCCCCTACCTCAAGACTGCAACAAAACATGTCTGCAAGAAACTTAAGAGCACTATTAGAAAATGTAAAGTTAAATATGAGATTGAGGTCTCCACGGATACCAAAAGAGGCTACAAAACTTTCTTCAGTTATGTCTGGAAATGAAGAAATAATGTCCAACAATGTACTAAGCTCATTCATAATAATATCACACATTCTGATTCTAAGGATATAGCCAATATGTAGCAGGTAGCTTTACCTCATCTACTTATATTTTACCCCCACTATCTCTGAACATTAAGTTCCCCCAAAGATATCTTGGAATTCTTTCATTGGATCAGAAACATACCAGGCTGCATTCTCATTATTGTCAAGTATGCACTATCTGAATCTCTACTTAAAAAATCAGCATCACCTTATCCACATATTTTGTGCCTGATGCCCGAAGAGCAACCACTGTGACTCCCCTTACAAGGGTGGCCCCTTTACAGACCAGGGTGATTATCGGCCCATTAGCCTCACCAGCCTTATATTCAAAGCCACAGATTATATCTTAGCAAAACTCACTTATGCAGACATAACACAACTTAATTGACTTGAACCCCAGTCAGTGTGCCTTTATGAAGAGAAGGTCACTTGGTGTACACTGCTTATCTTGGCCTAGTAAATAGTTTGAGACTATCCCCCATGCTGATGTTACTGAAAACATAGATAAATACAGCAAAAAAAAAATCCCCACTTTTTAGAAGATTAAATCCATAAAAAAAACCCTACTTCGTCCACTGAATTGCAAATTGGCTATCCAACAGATTACAGCTTGTGAAAGTTGGTGATACCTTCTCTGAATATAAAACTGTAACTAGTGGAGTACCACAAGGATAAATGCTGGGCCCTCTTCTATTTTGCATTTATTTTTCAGACATCCAATCCAATATTCCAGAAGTGTGGATGACCAAGTTTGTTGACTGCAAGCTGGGCACCATTTTCTGCTCATCAACTGATTTTAAACAGCTCCAGCAAGGGCTAGTAGATGCTCATACCAAGTGTACCAAAACAGTCTCAAACTAAATGAAAAACAGTGCAGAGTGTTCAGCAGAAAAGCTGTTCCTGCATCATATTTAATAAATAGTATTCCTCTTCAGACAGATATAGTCATAAGAGACTTGGGTACTTATGGGGGCAATTCTTCCTCATCAGTCATTGCGTTTCCATCATTGTAAGGAAATATCTTCAAGATCCAAAGAGTCATTCCTACCACTGTACTCTTCCCTTATCAGACCCATCATGAAATACAATGCCCCCTTGGTATGTAAAAATCCAAGCATATTGGAAAGCTCCCAAAGATTTCCAACCAAGAAAATTACAAGTCTTAATCTTTTAACTTTCCTGACAGATTAGCATGACTCAGTGTATACTCAGTTGCCTATTGGCTACCCCCCAGGGTGACCTGTGTATTGTTGTGTCATATTTGACCAGTGGCTCTATATACACACACGCACACGCGTGCACACACACACTCACACACACGACATAAATCTACACAGACAAATAAACAAATCTTGCTGGTGGGACAGCCAATAGACTAACTTACCACTACAGGTCAAACATAGTACACCTGTGGCTACCTTTAAGGCTAACCTTGATGACTGGATAGGGAGATCTAAATTTATACCAGGATTGTGATGTACAGCCTTGCTCAATGTGGAAGGTGAGCTCTTTTAAGTGATTATAAAGGGTAGCAAAAACCTTTAAGTGTATCTACTGAAAGGTGCATAGGACCAGGCATCTTATGGTCCCCATTATGTCTTAGTACTGTTCCTATGTTTGTGTGTTCCTATGGTGAACTGCACCCAGCACATTATTCTGCAGGACATTTTCATTTGCATAACTTCTCCCTACCTTGACACATTGTAGTACTCAGAACACCGCTCTGCTTATTCAACTTTAGTGTGCATTTATGAATTGTGTATTGCAGAGGTGCAATGATTCAACTGTGCAATTGCTCTATGTGCTACAAACTTGCTTTATGAATTTCACCCATATTAGAAGAAAAAAAATGCTGTTTTCACAAGACCCTTTCACTGTAGACACAGGCTGTTATACAACTACAGAAATCTAGACGGTTACAATCAGCCTTCTATTAGGACAACTGATATTCTGAAAACTAAATCCAACAGTTCCAACAGAAAGAATAAGTATTAGCATTGAGATAAAATGCTTTGATTTATGCCTCAGAAATGTAATTATCTACTGTAACTAGTACCCCAGTAACACCTGCTAACTATCCTAAAAGAGGTAACATTAGTACAAGCCAAATAAAACCTGGTATACAGTGTAATCCTGCTTCCATCACTCTGTATTAGCATATGGGCAATATTACTGCCATGCATGTAAGGACAATTTCATACTGCAATAATGACTGCTAACAGTACCAGTAAACAAAAGTCCTTTCCTGACATCAACTAGCTCATTAAAAAAACATTACATTTTTCTACTTATAAAATAAATAAGCCATGGTGAGTGGATGATTATACATGTTTATCCATAGCTGGCAACATTGACTCAGCCAGGTTTGACCTCACAAGCATACAACACTATCCATGGAGACACCGAACACTAAGCATGACTGAACATATTTTCATATCTCCTTCACAGCTGATTACAATAATCTGACCAATAATATCATTGCAACAGACCTGTACTTACAAGGTTGCTTGAGGACAGGCACTGTATACGTTTTTTTATATGTACAGCCAGTTTCTTAAATAATTATGTTCTACGTAATAGTAAGCGCATGTGCTTTCACACTCTTCAGGTCATTCAGTTTATAATGGTATAAGCACAAAATAATTACAGGACTGCTATCCCCTGTGTTGACAGCTTCTGCTGTAGGACTATATCTAGTATTGTTACTGCCAAGATATGCAGCAAAGGCAGCCAAGAAAGCATTTGCAGTAACAAGGTAATTCCCATATAAGGTCTTATCAGTTTTCATGATAGTTACAAAAATAAAACCAGAGATTTTTTTATTAAGTAATGCAATCAAAAACTAATGTTCTTACTAAAGCTTGTATTTATTGTTTAACTAATGTTTAGCATTTTAACAACTGAATAGCATTTCCTTTTTTGTGGTTTTGTAAAGCATTCTATAATATCTTATATATTTTTGGTTTTATGTAAGTCTTTTTCTCTTATTAAAACCTTGATTTCTTTAGTAAATACCAAGGACAGGGTCATAATTAAAGTTATTAATTTAAACAAGCATATAAATTGCTTGAAAACCAATGATTTTATTTAAAACATATTACAGACCTATTTAGCATTGACAATTCAACTTAGAAACTGTGCATTCAAATTAAGGCTGGATTTACTGGAATACATTTTATTCCTACTGCTATTTGATGAAAATGAAGGTTCAGATGGTTACATAATATATGGATTAGTGTTTGACAAAGGAGGAACATACAATATTCTAAGATCCCTTTTTACAGTTAGTTAATATATTGTTTTTCCTTATACTAAAATCGGCTATTTACTAAATAATTTTACATAAATTAATACAGCTTCTTCTTAACAATGTTGTCAAAATATCATATATGTATTTTGTCCTGTTTTTGACAAATGTGTATACACAATGTGTGTATGTATTTGAATGTGGAACTTTTCTCCCTGGGCCTTTGCTGAAAAGGGATATGCTTATCATCAAATTCAGACTATCCCAGTAAACAAATGTTAAATAAATAAAATAAAAGTAAATAAAAATATTTATTTATCATGTTAACTGATCTGTAAAAAAATCTACTGTACTCTGCTTGGTGCAGATTGTGATATAATGCACCAGGCTAGGAAGCAACAATCAACCACTACTTCCTCAGTTCTACCGCCACACAAAAGAGTTAGCATACTTTCAAAAGACACAAAACACAGGAGAATATAAAATTTAACATTTCATGATCTGCAAGGAAGTCCATCTAAAAATGCTGGATGGTATGATCATTCATTACAGGAGGATAAAAAGAGAGTAATAAGGCCCTAATGTAAAAGGCATTCTTAAAGATCAGCTGATATGATGAGTCAGAGACTTCCAAGATGGCTACACACCGATCAACAGGTTGATTAGAATTCTACCAGCTGAAAACTGAAACTGAGAAAAGGAGGTCAAGAAATGCTACCGGTCTAAGTGGAATTAAATTACTGACCAGTGGTTACACTGTCTGGGTTCAAGCAAAGAAAAAAAGAGAAAGAGAAAATCAACCAGAAAAGGAGAAATAAAGAATTCTGGCTGAGAGGAATCTTACAGCTGTCCATCAAAAATCAGTTCAGCTTTCAACTTCATACAGGAGATGGCTTCCAGTAACTTAGAGGAAAAATAAATGCAGTGTACTCAGAGGTGTTTTAAATAAGTGAACGATTGAATGAGTATATAAAATCATATAACAAAAGGCTGGACAAATAGAAGAAAATTTAACGAGCTATTCAGATGAACAAAGGCTGGCTGAGCATGAGGCTTCTTAGGAAGACTTGTTTTAAACATAGCAGAGTTATAAGACAGAGCTCAAAGAAAAACCTGAGAATTTTTTGGTGTACCAAAGAAACTGGAAGGATCATTTACCTCATCAATAACACATGTATACTGTTGATTCTACTTCTTTTTAAACATTCTTGTGCAAATTGTTTACATTTACATTAAGTGATGTCACTATACTGAAAAATGTAGATATGCTGTCAATCTTACATTACTGTTGTTACTATGTATGTAACCCTGGCTAAGCCAGTAAATGTTCACATTTGATCAATGCTCTACCATAGTTGTTGTTTGTCTTTCGGCTTTTCCTGGTAAGGAGTCACCACAGTGGAACTCTGGTCCATTAATGATTGGCAGTAGATTTTTTTTTTACGAAATGCCGAGGTGCCAGTTCGACACTCAACCTTCAATGAAGGCATGCCCATTTACGCACGCATGTCTTTCGAATGTCACCCAATCGCGGGGAGGACATGCAGACTCCACACAGAAGGCACTCCCATGCCCAGCCGAGAATCGAACGGGAGAACCTCTTGCTGTGAGGTAACAACACTACCGCCGTACCACAGTGGCATATAATGCTCGACCATAGTAAACAACATTAAATAAATAAAATAAAAAATACACTAATTTTATTTAAGTATAAATAAAAAACTGGATTGGTGTTCTACAACAATATTTGTTACTGAAAGGCACATCATGTGCATGCTCCAAATCTGGCAATAAGAAAGCAGTGAAGACCTTTACTAGTAAAGATGCAATAATACCAAGAGAAAGAGGGATTCATGTCATATGGTTGAATGTTTAAAACATTAAACCACACTTTAGCGAGCCGAGAGCATCGAACATCTTAATCATGAAAAGCTGACATTAGTGAATCTCACCACAATGAATAGCAATAGTTGTTCAACAGCTGCAGTGTTAGCATCTTACTTGTTACTTTTGGTATGTATAACATGATGGAAGTAATTATGTGCATTAATTCCAGCTTATGTTCACCTGTTAGCCAACTATTGCTATTCAGTGTGGTGAGATTCGCTGATGTCATTTTCGATGATTAAGACGTTTGATGCTCTCATCTAGATGAAGTGAGGCTCAATGTTTTAATCATTCAGCTGTATGATGTATCCAAGAAAGAATTGTTCCTGAAAAATTGTGGCAGAAGAGAAATGTACTAAAATTTCTGGACAACACAGCATTTGTGAAAAATGATTCTTCATTAAGCATCATGACAAAAAGAAACATGTTTATCCCAGCAATCAGGGAATACTGAGATGCAGGTATGAGATTCAAGATGCTGTATCTAGCTTTATTTAGAATATTTTTCCCTGGAGGGACAAATACATTTTTGGATGCAAAAATGTTTAATGACAAAATAAAGAGGTTTAGCCAGAAAATAGCTCCAAAACAAAATGTTTGAGTGGCAGAAAAAAAGGACAACAGTTGGCTATAAGACGTAGGAGTATCTTGGACATGAGCAAGACCACTCCTGCTGGAAATGCAGAGGATCAAGAAGAAGACCAATAACACTATGAAATTAGTGAATACATAAATCATCAATCCTATTAGATACAGGAATAGACATGTGAAAAGTGGCTTTTACAAGAAGAATTGGCTGAAGAAATACTGAAATTCTGCTGACTGTGTTAAACTGGAGGGTGAGCTGTAAAGCATGCACCCCATTTATGCCATCAATGTTAAAAGGGACACTAGAGGGATGAAATAAGTAACTGTTCTTATTAATACTTATATAACAATATGCTGTAAACTGCATGTTATATGTAAAGGGGTATTCATTCAACGGTATTTTAAATATAAGACAGTGTTTCTTATCAGAGACTTATGTATATTTTAAAGATATTAAAGCAATAAAGGACTTTTTCTTAGTTGTAAGGTGCCCAGGTTGTACACTGTAACAAAGTAGGAAAAGATGGATAGAACCAAGTTAAAGTTAATATAATGCTGTGATCTTGGGATGCTGGGTAGGGGATGAAAACACTAATTTATTGCATTATATGTAGAACTAAGATTATCATTTTCCTGTTTTTATAAATGTGAATATCTAGAATAATGCCCTTGGTTTAAGCTGTAGATAACATTTTTTCAGCATAAAGGCTTGAAAAATAAGATAAAAATGATAAAATGTGTGAACAATTGTAGATGTTTCTTGTATTTACAAAATTGTTGACTATTTCTTCCATTAGCAGAGGCTTTCATTGGAAGACAAGAAGCCTACAGTTGAATGCAATTAATCATGAGAGGGTTGAACAGTGTGTTCTGAGTGAAATTTACAAAGAATCATTTTTGTATCTGCAAAGGTACTATTTTGTCATTACTAATGGATTTTTATTTGGAAATGAGAAATCTGCAAATGCAGGCAATTTTTATAGGTCTGAATAATGTCTGCTAAGTGTTTGAAGCATATAGTTTACTGCCCATCCCTTAAATTAAAATGTAAAGATACATTGGAAATCATTTCACTGAAAAATAAATGAAGTTCAAAACTGTTAGAGGAGAATAAGTAATACAAGTAGTTTGAATAAGTAATACAAGTAGTTCTCTCCCCAGCAGCCTTAATACTTTAAAACATTTATTAAAACAATGCACAATTTAATTAATTAATTTATTTATTTAAAGATAGCTGGTACACTTTTTTCTTAGGGATAAAAGTTAATGTTTACTGAAAGCATAAAAATATTTTTCATAGCTGTGAGGGAAACAGAGATAAGAAAATAATTGGTAGCAATTAGTGTAAGTAGGAATATAAGCATTAGCACTTTAGCATGAGTAACACACATTTTATATTAAGTAATGCTTGTGGATGCAGATATTGATTTGGGGCATTTGCTCCTATCACAAATGCTAAACGGTTTTTGAAAATGTAATTTTCTGTGCTTGTGCTAGGCCAAAGGGGAATGGGGGAACCTAAAAATCTGTTCAGTTTTTCATTTGAGGTTTTTCATTGAAACAACATGACTTGAAAATGTGACATCTATTCAAACTGAGATGAGAAGAAACAAGTATATCAGACCAGCCTGCCAAACATTAACGTGTGCATATAAGCTAAAAGATAGAAGTATACATTCAAAGACACTGTCATGTATAATAATGGCTACTCTGTTTGTGTTATCCTAGAATCTAAATGGTCTTACAGGTATCGACAAAAAACAAAGAGTATGAAATTATACTAAGAGGTGCAGTATGCAAATAATAATGTTGCAGGAGACATATTTGGATAGAGATGAGCATATGAATTTGACAAACAAAGGATTTTAGGATGGACATTCAGCAGAATATCAAGGACAAAGGGAAAGGGGAGTAATAATGCCTATTGCTAGAATATCTGAAGTACCAATAGAAGAGGAAAAAAGACAATAATAGTAGATTTGAGGTAGCATGGGGTTGTATTTATATTCCACCAAAGACTTTTAGGGTGGAGCTTAGAAATTCGGTAGAAGTCCTCATTTTTCAGCAGGGAAATTGGAACCTGATTCGCAATATGGAGGATGTATCGGTTGACCTAGAATGGAAAATATAACAAAATAGGGTAAATTTCAAAATTAAAATACAGAAGAATATTTTGTTTGGAAGATGTGAATTCAGCAGGAAGAACTGAGACAGAGTTTACATATTATTCCCCATGGTACAAGAACTGGGCCAGACTGGACTGCAATTATATCTCATAGAAATATGTGCATTTAATTGAGAGTTTCATCACATACAAACAACTACTTCAGATCATGCACCAATAAAAACTGCAATAAAGATGCATGATAATGAAATACAAATGACCCATTGCTACTTTCCCCACTTATCTGCTAAAGAGAGAAGACTTTAAGGAATGTGGAATGGAAACATGGTAGGAACAAAGAGATATGGAACAAAAATAATAGGAGTTGTTTAGATGGTTTGACAAAGGTTAAAGTATTATTAAATAAACAGAATCTCAGAGAACAAGAAGAGGAACAAATGCAAAGTGCTAAAGGAAAAATAAGGGGGGATTTAAGGAAAAATAAGGGGGGATTTAGGCTGCTGTTAAGCAACTATTTTGATAACACTCCAGGGCACAGAAACTGTTCACACAACTGCTTAGTCAACTGAAATTAGAAAGGGTTGTTGACAATCTTAGGGAGCCTACAACAAGAAAAATATCCAAAAAATCTATAGAGATGTTAGATATATTTTGGAAATTTTATGAAAATTTGTATTAAGCAGGGAAATGTGGAAACCAAGAAAGTCTTAATTATGCCTGGGTTAGAAGCAGATGAATCTCAACATTTGATAGCAAGATAAGGGAGAGATTAAATAAAAATGGTGATGTATAATCAATCAACAGGAAAGTCTCCAGGAACAGATGGTATTCCTGTGAAAGTTTGGGGGTTGGGAGGGGAGAAAGTGATACAGACCTAGAAGGTTTTGTTTAAAAAAAATATTTTAAAAGTGTGGGGGGGGGGCAGCATCTTGGAAGATAGCTGTGCTAGCTGTATAACACAAAGATGTTAAAAACTCATCAGGCCCAGCATCACATATACCCATTTCAATTTTAAGCCATGATTATAAAGTGTTTATGTCAATACTACCACAGAGAAAGACAAAGGTGTTGCCAAAAGTTGATAGATATGGATAAATGTGCTTTTGTGGAGAGTAAGCATACATTAGACAACATTAATAGAACACTGATGATCCAGTGGGAAGCCGAATGTAAGAAAATACTACTGATGTTTGTGGGTCTTGATGCAAAGAAAGCATTCAATAGAGTCATCTGAGATTTTATGAGTATGGCAATGGAATTATTTGCATTCCCTATTAGAATGATAGTGTTAATTAGGAGAATATATGAAAGATAAAGATTGTTTGAACTATGTTAGAACAGAGGTAACAGACAGGGATGTGCCCTCTTTCCCTTTTATTTACACTATATTTAGGGCCATTGGCAAAGCAAATAAGGGACTCAAAAATTCAAGGAAATCACTGGTATGTCAATCAAAAAAGTTAGCTTTATTTGTAGATGATATTATTTTGTACTTAATATAGAAGGGAGTTCACTGACAGGATGCAGCTTGGAAGTGAATGACATGATGATACGGAGGAAGCTGGACATCCAGGGGATGAGATGGAAGGGTAGTGCAGCAAAGCCACTTGGCTAAGGATCCAGAGTCTACTACTCAGGCGGAGGGCAGGCTAGAAATGGTGTAGGAATTGTATTGAGAGAGAGGCTTCAGAAGGCAGTAAGTGATATCATCAGAATTAATAACAGACTCATGGCAGTCAGACTCCAGTATAATGATAGGGCAGTATTCATAATCTCAGCCTGTGCCCCACAGCAGGGTTGTGATAGTGAGGAAAAGAGTGCATTCAGACAGCAGTTGCAGGACCTACTAGATAAAGCAGGACAACATGAATTGGTGTTGATAAAGGGTGACTTGAATGCACATATCAGGACAGACAGAACAGGGTAGTTGAATGCACATATCAGGACAGACAGAACAGGGTATGAGGACTGCCTAGGTCCACATGGGTAGGGCAATAGGAATAAAGAAGGAGAAGGCATTCTAGACCTCTGTCTGGCAAATGGCTTGATAGTAGCTAACACATGGTTCAGAAAGAGAGACAGTCATAAGATCATATACAAGAGTAGTAAATATGCAACTCAGGTATACTTCTTCCTAGTAAGGAAAAGACACTGGGGCAGAATCCATGATTTCAAAGTCATCCCCAGTGAAACAGCGGCCCACAGCATAAACCACTAGTTGCCACAATCAGCTGCAAGCAGTGGTCAGAGAAGGCTCTAAAGTCAACAGAAACCGGGCTGAAGACCTGGAAGTTGACTGGAGAGAAAGTACAACAGTTCAAGCAATTACTTAGAGCTCTAGCACCCCAAGAAGAGGAGGAAATAAGTGGAGCTGAAGAAGAATGGCAGAACCTAAAACCAGCATGCGTTAGGACTACAGAAAAGATATGTGGCTGAGCCAGGTATGGAAATAAGGTACATAAGGAAACCTGGTGGTGGAATGCAGAAGCCCAAGAAGTCATCAAAAGAAAAAAGGAGTGCAGGAAGACATGGGAGACAGGAAAGACTGACCAGGCTAGGAAGGACTACTGGTTGAATAACAAAGAAGCTAAGAAAGAAGTTGCAATAGCAAAGAACAGGCCATCGGAGGCACTGTACCAACTTCTGGAAAGTGACTCAGTAAGGGGCACAAAGAAAGTATAGCAGGTTGCAAGGCAAAGACAGAAAGATAAAGAAGATAGTCAGACACCCTTCATAAGGGATGCCAGCAATAACCTGCTCACCAGCCCAAAGGACATCAAAGGCAGATGGAAGGAGTATTTCCAGCAGCTTCTGAATGAAGAAAATCCCACAGAAGTTGTACTGCCCCAGAAACAGCCTACGATGGGAGAAGAAGAGGAGCCCACCCCAGAAGAAGTAAGAACAGCACTAAGGAAGGTGAAGTCAGGGAAAGCAGCAGGCTCAGATGAAGTTACAGCAGATATGATAAAGATGCTGAGTGAGATAGGGGAGAAATGGCTCCTGAGGGTACTAATAGCAGTGTGGAGCGAAAGGCGTATCCCAGATGACTGGAGAATAAGCATACTCTTGCCAGTGTACAAGAACAAAGGGGATATCCACAACTGTGGGCAGTACAAAGGCATCAAACTCCTATCACATTGCATGAAAGTTCTGGAGAGGGTGATTGATAAATGGATATGCAGAGTAGTAGAATGTAAGATGGGAGAGGAGTAGTTTGGATTCAGATCAGGATGCAGCACAACTGACCTGATGTTTGCATTGAGACAGATACTTGAGAAGAAGCCGGAGATGAGGAGAGAGTCCAACTGGGCATTCCTAGACTTGGAGAAAGCATATGACAAGGTCTCAAGAAAACAAACCACGAAACACTGACTGGTAACCAAAAAATTCCAGTAACCTTGAATCGTTGGATATTTGCATAAAAGTCTTTATTTCACCACAGGACCAATACAAGAACAACGAAATCTTCACCATGGAACTAAGCGCTTTCACCCTCTCATCCTAGGGCATCATCAGAGTACAAATTTTAGAAAATTCATCATCCCTTAAATACAGATACTACATAATTAGTTAATTATATAATTATGTAATCAATTAATTATACAATGTTCTAATTAAAATAATAAAAACCCTTGTCTTTTAAAGTTAAAGGTCTAATTAAAATAAACATGAACATAGACTAGAGCATAATATGTAAAACTAACATAATTGCACATAATATATATATCCAAATTGTACATGTGAAAAAGAGCGTATATTTAAAAAACAGAACCATATTGAAATGTAAAATGTATAACAATAGATATAAAGTTATTATAATTTGTAAACGTGGAAATTTCAAGTTTAATGAAAGTTGTTTGAATGTTGTTTAAATATTGTTTAATTAAAATTAAAATTATGTTGTTTGAATAATATAGACGTGTTTTTTATATAAAACTACTGTGCTGTTGATAAATAAATAATTGTATTATATATATAAAAATGAATAAATATGTATATATGTAAGAAATTTTTAAAATTGTATAAAAATTATGTAAAAATACTCAATTGAAATAAAGATTAACAATCAATTGATTAATAGAAATAAAAAATTCATTAATAAATTTT
This sequence comes from Protopterus annectens, assembly GCF_019279795.1. NCBI lineage: Eukaryota > Metazoa > Chordata > Ceratodontiformes > Protopteridae > Protopterus > Protopterus annectens. Next base: position 365,749,308 of record NC_056726.1, on the reverse strand, counting down.
AAATATTAATATATATTAAATAACTTAGATAGTTTGCCATAGAAACAATTGATGTTTGATACTAAAACTAAATAAATAATGACATATAATATTATAAAAACTTGTTCAGTATAGTTTATAAAACATATACTTACACTACGAATAATAATCAATTCTTTAAAAACTTGTAATAATTAAAAAATATATTTAAAAAAATATATTGAAAAATATATAGTTATATTTAATTTGAATAAACTGTAAATAATTAAATAAGTTTGAATAAATTTGGTGGCTAATAAATTACTAAATGAACTGTGATTTAAGCTTTAGTATACTAGCAATTGAAATTTGATCGTTGATTCCTGGATCTTTACTTGCATTTAATCTAAGTTGCCAAAGGCATTCTTTGGCTTCTAATAAGCTTTTAGTGTCACCACCTTGTTGTGCTTTATTGTAAACAATTCTATCGATGACAAAAAACAGGAATTTTTTAAAATTAGCGCAACCAATGCTGTGATTGTATAGAGCACTGGTCTGCTTGTGATTTCTAATATCGCTCACATGCTCGATAATTCTTGTTTTTAATTTTCTATTCATTTTCCCTACATAGAACGCTTGACATACTGTGCAAGTAGCTACGTATACTACCATGACTGAATTACAGTCACATACTCCTGGACATCTGATGGTCTTCTCATAATTGGTAATTGAGAGGTATGGTCCATTATTAATGAATCTACATATGTGGCATGCACCACATTTATTCATCTTAGATTTCATAAACAGTTCGTATTCATACAATTTTCAAAAATACTTTTTAGACTTTGTCCTTTACTGAACGTAACCTTGGGTTTATTTCCTAGAATATTAACTAATTCTTTGTTAGAGTCTATGATAATATTCCATGAATCATAAACCCTTTTGACAATTTGATCTGATTTTTCATTGAAAGGAATGACAAGGGTGTCATGTCCTATACCCTTAGATTTAGAAACTTCTTTTGATGTTAAGCCATGTCTTAAAATAGGTTTATATAAAACCAATCTATTCATCAAAATATCCTGACCCATATTACAAACCAAATCTACCGGGTAGGCTCTACTTGTAAACATGTTTTGTAATTTTTCAAGTTCCTTTCTAAACATGTCATCATTACTCACAATCCTAGACAACCTCACCATCTGTCCTTTTACCAAATTTCTTTTCTGATGGACAGGGTGACAACTGTCAAAGTGTAAAAATGAATTGGAGTATGTCTTCTTCCTGTATATATTGGATTCAAATTTGTTGTCTTTCAAGGTGATTGTAATGTCCAAAAAGTTAATTATATTATTAGAAATATGACTTGTGAATTTTAAAAAATCTGTTGTTTGTCCTAAATATATAATAAATTCATTAAACTGTGCCTCAGTACCTCTCCAAAAAATCAAAATATCGTCCAAATAACGTAAATATAATAAGATCTTACTCCAATAACTACTAGTAAACACATATTCAGATTCCCATGCTGCCAGAACTAAGTTAGCATAAATAGGGACACAGTTTGCACCCATAGCCACACCTTTTTGTTGTCTAAAATAACTACCATTAAAATAAATAAAATTATTTTCCAAGACTAATTCTAACATCTCAGATATCAGTCGGTTCTCAGTACTGTTATTTTGTTTGTGTGTGTTAAGGCTTGCTTCAAACAACTCAATGCCTTCCTGATGTGGAATCACAGTGAAAAGATTGATTACATCCACAGTAGCCATCACAAAGTCAAAGTTAATGTCAACATTGTTAGTAAATTGTCTTATAGAATCGAGACAATGCCATGAATCTCTTACAATGTGTGGTAGTCTCGTTAACATGTCTTTACATTTAAAATCAATGTAAGCCGCTAAAGCTTCGGTCTTCGAACCTATTGCTGAGACTATTGGTCTAAAAGGTGGATTATTAGTATGTTTATGAATTTTCGGAATTCCGAAAATAGATGGTATTTTGGGGAATTCCACAAAAATATACTGATAAACCATGGAATCAATCCTTCCATCCATTAAGTATTCATAAATTAACCAATCAATTTTACTGTAGGCTTTATTTACTTCATGCCTACTAACCTTTTCATAGGTTGCCTCATCATCTAAAAGTGTGAGCATCCTATTCTCATAGTCAACATTCAACATAATAACCACCCCACCACCTTTATCTGGTTTCATGATTCTGAATTTATCAGAACTTGTTAATTCCTTTAGACAAAATTTTTCAGCTGATGTTAAATTATACTTGAAAATGTTCTTCTCACTTAACGTTCTTCTAATATGTATCTCACAAAGTTTTTCAAAAACTTGTATCAAGTAATTCTGGGGTGGGATGAAAGTACTATGATGCTTAAGTGTAAAATTGTGGGAATCATGAGACAAAACATTTGAGTCTTGAAAAAATATTTTCAAGTTTAAGAGCCTAGTATATGTTTGTAAATTTATTAAAACTTTACCAATATCTAACTTAAAATTAGGGACAAAGGTAAACCCTTTACTGAACAAGTCCAAATACTTATTGTCAAAATTCTTTTTAGTGTAATTATATAAATTAAAACCCAAATGTGTGACAATTTTGCAGTCAAACAAATTCTGAGTTACTACCTCATGTTGATGTGGACTGGTAGTATTAGAGTTTTCAGTGTTAATAAATTGTTGCGCTTGGATTATAGCTTCAGAGGGTGAATTATTAACTGCATCAACAATTTCATGATCAATATTATGATCAGTTTCAGTTAATGTCACCATCTGGACATTCTCGGGCCTCGATTGTTGTAATTCCTTGGAATATATTGATTGTAGCTGCCCTGTCGCTCCCTTATTCTTTCCGACCTTCTTAAAGTAGGCTGGTCTAAAAAAATCTGACTCTAAACCCTCATCATTGTTAATATTATTACCATTGTTAACATTACTTCGATGTGTGTTGTCCTGATTATCAGTTGAATTAAACCGATTTCTAACTCTGTCAACGCTAAAATTAACATGATTCTGACTAATACGCTTCATGTTTTTGTACTCTCTAAAGTGCACATACGCTCTATTATTTCTGTAATCATGACTATCTCTCTCAATCTTGATGTTTTTGATTTCCAGACCTTTATTAATATATCTGTCCATATCTTTAAAAATGTTTTCCATTCTGAATTTATTATGCTCAAATAATAAATCCGTCTTAATATCATTATCTAAACCACATAACCTTTCCTTTAAAACTTGTAACTTATCTGTATTATTACGAATAATAAGTTTCAAAAGTTCCAATCCAGTTTTATCAAACAATTGTATCAATTCAGTAAAAAATGGTGTACCCTCTAAAAAACCATTAGGCAATTTAAATATACATAGTCCCTTTGGGACCTGTTTTAACTCTAAACAGCATTCTAAGAACGCATTGTCCATCTGTAAGGATTTAAAATTCTTTAATGTTTTTTCAAACTCAGTGAAACGTGAATTCAAAGTACCCAAGTCCCTTGTTACTGCTAACCCATCTCTGTTTAATGAAGGAGCAGAAAGAAAATCATGTAAGTCCAAGTTCCTATCCAAGGGAATATTCCTGTTCATGTCCCCACGACGTGCTGTCTGGGTTTGACCACTATTGCATCTATTGTCAGCATTGGAGTCAGTGTTAGAAGATGAACCAGCTACACACCCTCTGTCTGGCATCACCACATGCCTAGGAGGGCTTTTTGAACGTTGTGTTGCAACACGCCCATGTAAACTGGTGTTGGGCGTTGAATGCAGGGTGAGAAGTTGTTCTTGCGATTCCGTAATGAACAGTTCATCCTCAGTCCCTGCATTCTGTTGCTGATCGTGTAACGCTTTTATAAGCTTGTTGGTGATGTCAAGATGTTCCTGCAGTAATCGCTGCATGACAGAAGGTGTAATGAATGAGAACACTGACAATCAGCCAACACGAACCCAATAGTTAATATTAATTGTCCGTAAAAATACAGCTCAAAGCAAGGTTTCAGCCCAAGAAGCTGGCTGATGCTAATCTGATTTTCGGTGACTAAATGCTGTAATAAAAGATGATAACCAGCTGACAAATGACCAAGAAAATAAAGTAAATTGTCCGTAAAGTGTGCAGTACTATGCAATAAGTCAGCCCAGGAAGCTAGCTGACGCTAGTGTAAATTCCGTGACTGAGTACGGAATTCTTATACAATGTCAGCTAAACAGTAAAAAAGTTGTGTAGACATGCAGATAGTAGCTCCCTTTAAATAACAAACCACAGCTTGTTTAAGATGATTAATCAAGTGAAAGACCAAATAATTACCGTTTGAACAGTTTCCACTTTTACTCAATATATTTGAATGAAGTTGACAATATTAATGTTCGTGAAAAAATAAAAAAGTCAACAGTCAATCAATCCGAAGAAACTGTATTATCGTGGGATGATGTTTTTCTTTAAATATACAAACACAAACGTTGTATATCTAAGTCTAAAAAGTATTTTTGAAAATTGTATGAACTACGAACTGTTTATGAAATCTAAGATGAATAAATGTGGTGCATGCCGCATATGTAGATTCATTAATAATGGACCATACCTCTCAATTACCAATTATGAGAAGACCATCAGATGTCCAGGAGTATGTGACTGTAATTCAGTCATGGTAGTATACGTAGCTACTTGCACAGTATGTCAAGCGTTCTATGTAGGGAAAATGAATAGAAAATTAAAAACAAGAATTATCGAGCATGTGAGCGATATTAGAAATCACAAGCAGACCAGTGCTCTATACAATCACAGCATTGGTTGCGCTAATTTTAAAAAATTCCTGTTTTTTGTCATCGATAGAATTGTTTACAATAAAGCACAACAAGGTGGTGACACTAAAAGCTTATTAGGAGCCAAAGAATGCCTTTGGCAACTTAGATTAAATGCAAGTAAAGATCCAGGAATCAACGATCAAATTTCAATTGCTAGTATACTAAAGCTTAAATCACAGTTCATTTAGTAATTTATTAGCCACCAAATTTATTCAAACTTATTTAATTATTTACAGTTTATTCAAATTAAATATAACTATATATTTTTCAATATATTTTTTAAATATATTTTTTAATTATTACACGTTTTTAAAGAATTGATTATTATTCGTAGTGTAAGTATATGTTTTATAAACTATACTGAACAAGTTTTTATAATATTATATGTCATTATTTATTTAGTTTTAGTATCAAACACCAATTGTTTCCATGGCAAACTATCTAAGTTATTTAATATATATTAATAGACACCAAAAAAGGAGAATAAGCAGGTAACTAAAAAACACAATAATACCAAAACCTGCTCCAGGGGGAAATGAGGCAAATAAATGTCAAAAGTGTAACCAGTCTGTCTAAGTCAGAGAAACACTTCGTGTAAAAAAAAACTTATTATTAAAGAGAGACAACCCCAGTAAAACACGCTTTTTGTTGAAAAAATCTTCTGGATATAGCACTATAGATCAAAACCTACTATGCCTTTTTTACAGCCACAGAACCGAGTACCATCCATTTTTGAGTACCCAAGGTCCATAAAAACACGACCCCCCCCTTTTAAGACCTAGCTTGCCCCCAGTTCAAAAATCTCTCTATTTCCAAGTTTCTGGATTATCAGATTATCAGTTTAAGAAATAAAGCTAACCATACTACTTAAAGATTAAATTAAAATTCTTGAAACAAGTACCCCCTTTAATAATACTACCTAACAAAAATTCTGACACCTATTGTGGACCTATTCTGGATTTATCATGATGAAAACAGTCTGCAATGGTTTAGAATTACTTACATCTCTACCCCAAAAAGGCAAAAACGACAACAACCTGATTATGAATCTTATGAAACTTGTGTGTGTGTTATTACAATTTTTTTATTTTACAGGTGAAATATTACAAGCAAACCTCAGGGAGGTCCCAATGGGGCCCCCATATGACAGGGAAGGAAGATTTCAATCTACTGTATATAGAAAGCCACCTTCTTCAGCAAGTTTAGTTTAATACATTAATGTATATTTCATATATATATATTTTATTTTTATTTTTATATATATACATTTTATATATATTTTTTTAATATTCATTTCCCCTGAGCGGTTTTGGTATTATAATATATATTAATATTTAAAATTTATTAATGAATTTTTTATTTCTATTAATCAATTGATTGTTAATCTTTATTTCAATTGAGTATTTTTACATAATTTTTATACAATTTTAAAAATTTCTTACATATATACATATTTATTCATTTTTATATATATAATACAATTATTTATTTATCAACAACACAGTAGTTTTATATAAAAAACACGACTATATTATTCAAACATAATAATTTTAATTTTAATTAAACAATATTTAAACAACATTCAAACAACTTTCATTAAACTTGAAATTTCCACGTTTACAAATTATAATAACTTTATATCTATTGTTATACATTTTACATTTCAATATGGTTCAGTTTTTTAAATATATGCTCTTTTTCACATGTACAATTTGGATATATATATTATGTGCAATTATGTTAGTTTTACATATTATGCTCTAGTCTATGTTCATGTTTATTTTAATCAGACCTTTAACTTTAAAAGACAAGGGTTTTTATTATTTTAATTAGAACATTGTATAATTAATTGATTACATAATTATATAATTAACTAATTATGTAGTATCTGTATTTAAGGGATGATGAATTTTCTAAAATTTGTACTCTGATGATGCCCTAGGACGAGAGGGTGAAAGCGCTTAGTTCCATGGTGAAGATTTCGTTGTTCTTGTATTGGTCCTGTGGTGAAATAAAGACTTTTATGCAAATATCCAACGATTCAAGGTTACTGGAATTTTAAGGTCTCAAGAAAGCTGATCTGGGCAGTAATCCGGTGGTTCGAAGTCCCAGTAACATTGGTAGAATTAGTAAACAAAAAAGTAGAAGAACAGTGCAAGCCCAAAACAAATAACCAAACAAAAAGCACTGTTTAGAGGAGAAACCAGGGCCAAATGAAAAGCACTGTTTAGAGGAGAAACAAGGACCAAATTGGTAGAATTAGTGCAGGCGATGTACAAGGACCTAATGACTCAAGTACGAACAGTGTTCAGCCTCACAGAGGGGTTCCCAGTGGGTGTACATCAGGGTTCAGCTCTGAGCCCACCGCTGTTCATACTGGTGATGGACGACATTAGCAAACAGGTTGGAGGGGATGGATCAACAAAGCTGCTGTATGCAGACAATGTGGCAGTACAGGCAGAGTCTGAGACAGAACTTCAGCAAAGGATAGGAGAATGGAATGCAAATTTGAAGACACATGGGATGAAACTAAGCACAGATAAGATGGTGGTAATGGCAGCAAATTGGGAAAATCAGAAGATAATGAGAATAGAGATAGAAGGGAAGATAGTGGAACAGATAAACAGCTTCAAGTATCTGGGAGGAGTAGTTGAGGAGAAGGGTAGTCTGAATGAAGAGGTCAAAGCTAGAATCAGAGTGGCTGCAGCCAAATGGCATAGAGTATCATGTGTAGTCTACGAAAGAAGAATGCCAAAGAAGCTGAAAAGTAGGGTGTACAAGACAGTGGTGTGACCAGTACTACTGTTTGGTACAGAAACCTGGGCAGTATAGGCAGGACAGTTGAAGAAGCTAGAGGTGATGGAAATGAATTGCCTGAGAAAGGTGATAGGCTGCACACTGTGGGACAGACAAAGAAATGAGGACATAACAGCAGAAGCCAAAGTAGCTCCAATTGCAAACAAGATCAATGAGAACAAATTACAGTGGTTTGGGTACATGTGTAGAAAAGCTGGAGACAATCGGGTGAGGAAGATTTGGGAGAGACAGGAAAAGGGTAAGAGGAAGCGAGGACATCCAGTAAAGTGGCGGATGGATTGTGTGAAAGAAGATCTGCGACAGTCAGGCATGAGTGTTGAAGAAGGCAGGAGTGTGGCACTGAATCAAGAGAGCTGTGACAGTTAACACAATACACTGACCCCATGTAGAAAAATGGGAAAAGGGGGGCTGATGATGATGATGATGATATAGAAAGGGACATTTTGGTGTTATGGAACACCCTGAGACAGTTTCAGGTCTTTTGGTGATATAAAATTAATGAAGATAAAACAAAGGATATAGGTGTAAACTATTTATTCACACATTAATTGGTTCGGGAATACCTATATTTATGAGGACATGCTAAGATGAAGTATTTAGATGTATGGATTAAAAAGGATTTTGTTATGGCAGCTAAGGTTATGTGGGAAGGGAGTAAACAAAATATACTATAAAAACAGTGAAACTGAAAAGTCTTGACTGTGGATAGATAGTAAGATAAAAGCAGAGAAAATGTTTTAGTCTCTTTAATTTTATATACAGATCAGGCATGTTTTTATCAACCAGAAGAGATGTTGTGGACAATAATTAATAGGGACTTGAAGGAATTTCTTTGGGAAGAGAAGAAAAGAGAAGAAAAGAGAAGAGATGTGTGGAATAAGCTGGTCCTCGCCATAGAATAATGTGGCTTAGGATTACCTGATTTGAATGAATAGTTATGCTGAGAATTGCACTCTCCACCCAACAACGCACTGTATCAACAATAAAATGTAGTTCCAAAGTAGTGAAACAAGTAATATATTTATTTATTAATTAAAAAATCCACATAAAGATAATTAATAAATAAATAAATACATTACTTGTTTCACTACTTTGAAACTACGTTTTATTGTTGATACAGTGCGTTGTTGGGTGGTGAGTGTAATTTGCAGCATTTCTGTGTGACTTCCAAAGTTTGTGCCGGTCTTTTGAGTTTCAGTGTTGAATAGTTACTGCCTTCCTTATCAGAGACTGATATCAGAGTATAGGCAAACAGAAAGGGACAGAGGAGTGTTACGTGAAAAAAAACAGCTCTTGTAGAGATTTGAGTCAAGTCTAAAATAGAAGCTGCTGTTAAAAAATGTATATTTAGTAAGGCATATAAAATTTTGTATGATAACTAAAAGAAGCCATAAGTAGAGTTCGGAAAAATTGGGAAGAGAGACTGGAAAGGCAATTTACAAAGGAACGAGAGGGCATCTGTATGGCTCCAAGGTATGCAACAAAGTCCAGAATGTTTAGAATATTTGCTTGTAAGTACCCCAAGCAGACTTCAGAGAATGTATCCCCTCAGACAGTAAATGCTGGAGGTGTGATGAAAACAAGAGCAGGAACCAGGAGCATGTTTGTTTGTTTTTTTTTTTTGTTTGTTTGTTTTTTTTGAGTTTAACAAACTAGCAGATTTTAAAAATTCTGTACAGAATAATCTGTCAGAAATGTTGGGGAAGCAAATGGCTGTAACCAAGGAAAGCATTGTTATTATTATTATTTGAGCTGAAACACAGGACAGGATCTGAATTGTCTATAAATAGTAAAGCCTTATTAAATGTAATACTATTATCTGCCAAAAAAGCAATTACTCAAAAATGGATAACAAAATCTAAGTCAACTGTAAACAAGTGCAGAATATTGTACAGGAGATAAAACAACTAGAGGGGAATCTTTAGAAAAGGAGAAAATTAATCAGAAATAAATGGAACTTGTGGGAACAACGTATGCAGAATAATGTTCAGGGGAGGAGTGAGGTTTAAGGGGAAGGTTGGAACAGAGTAATTTATGCAATGTTAGACTGACTAATGACTGTTAAAAAGATGGAAAGAAAGAAAACATGTATGCAGTGTGTAATGCATTAATATGAAGATTTACAAAATGGTTTGCTTTCTATCAATGTATGTGCGCCTATCTCTTAAGTAATAATTTAACAGAAATTTAAAAACAATATAAGGGTGTGTGTGTGTGTATGTGTAGGTCTATAAAACTCTGAGTCAGAAAGATACCAATTTTGTTTTAGTGTGACAAATATCACAGCTCTTTTCCAACAATTTGTACATATTACATCTTCCAGTATATTACTAAAAAGCTTGGATCAAACATTTAACTGTTGTAATGACTGGTTTATTTCTTCTGGCAGAAGAATATTTAAAAAAACATTGTCCAGTGCCATAATCATTTAGTCAACGAAGTAATTCATTCTGAATGTAGGTTTTTGAGACACCTGCAAAAAATAAATAAATAAATGACTGTAGCTAAAGAAAAGCTGGCTTCATGGTTCTGGAGGCCATGAAAATCCTTCGCTATGATAGCAATCATGTCTTTTGTCAGCAAGATTACTGTGCAGAAAATTGAAGAGTTTACTGCAGCAATGAATACTGCAGGATAAACTGTTCTTTAAAATATTATATCTTGTATATTTTAACATACTCTTCCTGCAGGGTGCAAAAACATTCAAAGAGTCTGCAGAAGTTACGGAAGCAGTACAGAGTAGGACTTCACTGAAGAAGTCTCAGAGGGGTCATAAAGGATGGCAACAGCCAAAGTCCATAAGAGGAGAACATCCAGAGGGGATATCTCTAGTGCCTTTTCTTGTTTTACATCAGACATGGTCATCTTATATAAAGTCTACAGTCTTAATTAAACTTGCTTCAATCACAGCATCTTGAAATGCTGATTACGCTAAAGTGGGACTGGATGTAATTAAGTCTGTCTGAATAGGACATTTGTGTAAGGCATATGTTTAAATATTTTTATACCAACCAGTATGTTGGTCACACTCCCCTAAGAGCAAATGGCACATTGTAGAATGTATAATGCGTGCTCTTCTCCTTCATTCATTACTGGAGGCCCCATGAGAATGCTGGCCATGCACTAATAGAAGGAAATAGACTGCTGTGCTGACATTAAATTAAAAAACTGTGTTAAGAACTGAAAAGAACATTTGCCACATAAAAGACACCACTATATTATAATGTTATATTTATAAAGTATGCCTAATTAATATGTATTGGTTGATTTTGTTTGGAAATTTGGTATTTTAAATATATTCCATTTGGTGTTATGTATGGGATTACCCTGACAATACCCTTTGTGGTGAGAGAAGGGTATGGTTGGTAAAGTAAGGTCCACTATATTATTTTCATTGTTGTTTTTTGCTTTGTGTCTGCCAACTATCAAAACTCCCTAGCTGAACTCCACTTCTCTTTGAGCTGACTGGAGGTGCCATTATTCAGGTCACCATGAGCATATTTATGTCTCAGTTCTCAATCTGACTTCCATCATGGCTCCTACTTTTCTTGGAGCACCCTCATCCCCTGACTTCAAAGGAGTCTGGTTCATCCCCCAGATGAGGGCACTAAGGTGACCATCTCTTTTCCCTTGTGTCCAGAATCACACAGCCTCCTCCCATCAGCACCCTGCATTATTTAGAGCAAGGGCTATGGGTTAGTTTACTTTGTGGACTTGTCCTCTCCCCTGGGGGCTAACAAGAATACTGTGTTACCATGAGTGCCTCCAATACTCTTCTCCTATGCATGAGGACTCTAAAGCATGCACAGTTGAGGGCTACTATCACTAGTTTAGGATTGCTAATACTGTGTATCCAGTCACTGGCCATTGTTTTTATGGGTACAAACTGGCCAACCAGAAAGACCCCTCCTTCCCACAGAATGGGTGATCCAGTTACTGTCACTCAGTTGCACCCCCCCTTGTCTGTTTTTCCAGCACCTGAGCCAATATTAAAACTTGGGTCATCTGGGACATAGTTAAGGCTTTATTCTTCTATGCAACAGAGATAGGAAAGGCCTACTATAACTTAATAATGGTGACAAATGACAGAAAGTAAGCCAACTAAATGTAGTGGCATGACTTCTTTAAATTAAATCTTACAATATATAACATTACTAATTAATCAACCCATTACTGGAAAGGGATACTTATCATCTATTTATAAAACAAACAAAAAATAAAAACCTTTAATAATGACAAAATATGGAACTATTATAGATCAATTAATGGACATGTGCCAAATGACAGAGACAAAAAAATTAATTATTCTCTCTCCAAAGCAGACATCACTTTCATTACATTGGAGACTCTTTACATGGCAATTCATACACAGATCTTACATAACCCCTCATAAAATGAAACTTATGTTTAAGAAAAATATTGGCTGCTGGAGATGTGATTTATCAATAAAAGCAGACTGGCAACATATGTTCTACGAATGTCATTTGATTAAACCATATTGGGATAAAATAAATTATTTTCTGCAAATGGTATTCAATGACAAATTCCAGATTTCCAAATCTATTATTTTGTTTAATGCACCTGTACCTGACTGTGTACCAAGAACAAAATAGGAAGAACATTACATCAAACTGGAAATACAAAGCTTCTCCAACTTTTAAGCAATTCATGAATATGGTGTCAGCAGTATCACAATTGGAAATGAACACTATTAAAGGAAGAACTGAAAGAACTACATTATTATATATAACATGGCAAAAGGTAACTGAAATACTGGAGGGTAATGACTGTAGCAGATTATAATCAGGAAACAATTGTATAGAAAGTCAATTATATGCCAACAATAGACACCCTTGTAAATACTTTATTTTGGTTTTAATGTTTGATATCTGTTTAGAGGTTTTAGCCAACCTTTTTAAATAATGAAATAATTTGTAAATACTTCACTGTTATAAATAACCTGCATTCATGTTTTCTTGTTTTTGGAAATTAATAAAATATTTACAAAAAAAAAATAATAAAATCCTACACTGATGCACATAAAATATGTTTATACACAGAGCTATGCATTCCTACCAGCACTGATCTTATACGAGTCATTATTGTGCTTCACCTAAGTATGGAGTGCTAGTCTTCCAAATATACTTTTGCTGATTATAATTTTGCACATTTGCTCTAAGTGACTATGCCATTGTTTAGAGTGTTAGAGGGGCATTGCAATATAATTCATCTTATGGACCAAGACAGACTTGGATTGTTTAGTTCAATGGAACTACACTTGAGGGGGATAGCTTCAAATGTTCTAAGTTTATCATGTGTGGGATAGGATAGCAATCGTTTAAGGGAATTAGTTCATCCCATAAAGTTAACTCTTTTAAATATTAGTACACCACAAAATTAAGAGTTGTAAGCAGACACGTGGCTTATTTTACCTCCAGATACACCATCATTCAATAATCAAAGTATCTAGGAACAAGCCTAAGAAATGAGTGCTCTTGTACACATTCAGCATGCATTGACTGCATACAAGCCTAAGAAGTGAATGCTCTTGCACACAGTCAATGCATGTTGTTCATTTTTAAATGTTTACCTGTTCCTTAAAGATTTGATTACAAGTATTAAAACATGATGAAGAAAGGAAATGGTGTAATTAAAAGGTCATGTAATGATGTATTAAGCATTCAAGCTGAAGTATCTACCTTCTGTGGCGCACTGAAGATACAATAGCCATGACGACAGGATTGCTAGAGAAGTATAGAAAGTCTCCAGAGCTATTTAAATATGTGCATCTGTCAGATGGGGAATATTTGGGTGGGTCCTCCCACTTCTAAATGCTCAAGTATTTAGTAAGTAGTTTTCTTCTTGGTGATTTATCAACTTGGCAGATACATTGGTGTTTCCCTGCCCAAAGGCAGAAATGAAGTTGGTGTAGCCTTAGTAAAAAAATAGTAGTAAGGATTGTTAGCATCCATTTTGTCTTTTAGGTAAATCTAAACCGAATATAAAAATACTAACTTAGAATGCAAATGAGTTGGGAAACCCTGTGAAGTGGGCTAGAGTTTTTGTATATATCCACCAATTACAACACTGTATACTGTGTTTGCAGGAGACATGCTTGTCTAAGGTGGAACATGAAAAATTAGTACAGTTGGGTTATAGCACGATATTTTCAGGCTACCTAGCTGCCATTAAGAAAAGATGAATAATCCTCATATTATCACATGAGCTTCCTTTTAAAGTTAAGATTCATTATCTGACCCAATAGGGAGTTTTGCAGCAGTGACAGGAATTTGGGTGGAAATATGGGTAACTATGTTAAGTTTATACCATTTCCCCAAATATAGTGTTGGCTAACTTTAGGGAAATTCTATTGGAACTGATTGAATTTCATACTAATAATGGCAGGAGAATGGAATTTTGTCACGGATTATCAGGATGTTCAGGGAGGTCCTAGGGCTTTCAGCATTCTCCATACAGGAAAATATTTCCACATTTTCATTACTTAGTAGGGATGGAAAATGTTGTTAATCTCCTAAACTTGCAGTGGCAAACATATACACCTATTATTCTTCTGTTTCTAAAAGGTATTTGCAAATTGATCAAATTTTCTTCACTATGAGTACATGAATTTCGGTTTGCCAAAGATCGGAATCCCCAAACTGCATTCCCTAAAAAAAAACACAGCAGAAAAACACCTTTTAAGTTTTCCTTGCAAGGGGCAAGCTCCTCCCACCCTTGGCCTTATATATGCTAACCCCACAGTCCCACCAACTTGAAGAAGGGGGAAATTACCCTAAAAAAAGGTGTCACTGCTGGCATAACTCATTGACCATGATTTCCTCTGTAAGAACTCTAAACCTCAGTGGGATGAACTTTGGGCAAACGACACTTACACGTCTAATCCTCATCCACCTGTGGGTTACCCAGAAAATATTTATGTTGAAAGAGTTTACTTACAGTGTCCAGATATTTGAGATATGGTATTTCACCCTTTCGGATTGCCCTGCTTGGATATCATCATTACAAACAGAGCAAGAGCAGAGTATCAAGTATTGCCTTTTGATGTAACATTTTACCAAAATAAGTACTTTGTGCAGTGGTTCTCTAAGTGGTTACAGAAACAGGCAGATATAAAACCTGGGAAAGAAAGTTGGAATGTGAAACTTGTTCAAGGCTAAACTGAAAATAGCCATGAAACAGTATACTCAAGCCAGTCAATATTTTAGACAGTATGCCCAGGAAGAATGGCAAGCATGGTTAAGAGGTTTGCGGTCCAAAAAGTAGGATAGGCTCCAGGCCTTGAAGATGATATAGACACTGGCAAAGAGAAACTTAATCAGTTATTAGGTGCTACTTTGTGATTTAAAAGAGAAAAATTACAAATGAGGGATTTTGAAAATTCACATAAAGTATAATAGACCTTAGCAACCAAAAGCAGACTATACAGTTTCTGAGGTCCCTGTTGAAAGGAACCAAAATAAAGGTCAGCCACCCAACTGACTTTAGGAAGATATTCAGGAGATCTTAGGATTCATTATACATGTTTGATAAAGGGAAGGAAGAAGTGTGAAATGGGCAGGTTACTATTCTGGCAGAATACGGACTTCATAAAACTCAGAAAGAAAAGTAACAACTTTGTTAGTTTTGCTGCAACAGAGGAGTTGGAAAAATACTTAGTCATCTTCTTAAAAACAAGAAGCTTGTCCAAGAAAGACTCTCCTTTTGAGTCATATGCGTTTGGAGGAGTGGCTGTCCCTTAGGCTCCAGCAGCTCTGTAATGGGATTCTTGCAAGTAAAGAGGCTTCAAGATTGTGGAAGGAGGCAGTTATCTGTGATTTTAAAACAAGGTAAAGACGTGGATCTAATTCATATGACTGATGCTTCAGAATGTTGAACATTGTAAGATTGAGACCATATGGTCAAAGGTGTGAAACTCTGAAAAAGAAAGAAATTCCAAACACTCTATTTTTGCAGGGAGAGGGGCAAGTCTCTTGCATCCCCCCACCCCCACTAATTATATATACCAACTCAGAGATCACACTATAGTAGGGATAAGGGCAAATATCCACTGTATGTTACTCTTATTCCCAAGAGTCTTCCTGCACTAGCCAACATTCGATGTTTCAGACTACCAACCATATTGTTTAAGTCTTACAATGTTTGACATTCTGAAATGTTGATCATATGAATTAGACCCAAATGCCATATATCCTCAGTCTTGAATCAAAATTCTAAGATATTTATGTCTCTACTAGAGTCCATGCTCATCCAATTGATACCAATGCTGGTGCACACACATATTAAAGTGGCTATGTCCCCAAAAGGCAAGCATTTGACAATATAGTCAAAACATACTTCTATACAAGAAGCTCAAGTTGTGCCCCATAATTGGTGTTTATGCAAAATGCAGAAAAAGATTTTGATAGGATGAATTGGTAATATCTACATCTGGGACAAGGTACATTCAGATTTGTAAAAGAATTTGCTTTGTTCCTACAAAATATTTATGAGGGAACTCAAGTGAAGGTGAAGGTTAGTGCAAAGCTTTCTGACTCTTTTATAACACACACGGGCATAAGGCAGGGATGTCTGCTCTTCCTTTCTGTTTATGCTATAATGTCCTTGCCAGATATCTTACATCAGTCTGATATTACTAACTTTTTTGGACAGACTAGGCAGTGAAGTTTTCCCTTTATGCAGATGATTTTGTTGTTGCTGTACCTGACTGATTCAGACCATGATTTACCAAAGCGTTTTTAGGCTATAATACAAATTTGGAAAGACAATAGGTTAAAAAAATAAATATTAGTAATATCCAAATGACTGAAGTTAATTACAACCTTTCCCTGGATTTGAAATTAACATAAGCTTCCTTGTGGAGTCACAGGTTCATAAAATATATGAGGGTATATACAGCTTTCTCCCTAGAATAATCTATAGATTTTCCTATTCTGAATTAATAAAGAAATGTCAACAGTCACTGACAAAATGGAAATATAAGTCTTTAGATTTGGACCAAAGAATAATGTCACTGCAGATATGTTTTATTCACATTGGCATTGCACACTTTTCAGATGACTTCATTGCCCCATGAGATTTTTTTTTATTACTGCAATATAAACTATGATAACCTCATTTTTGTGGGTTGAGAAGAATAAATCAAGACTTGATTACAATAAATTAATATTACCAAGGGAATATGGGGGCAGGCTTAGCAGTCCTAGATTTTCGTATTGGCATAGTCAAATGAAATTATTCTGTTTGTGACACAGTTTGAACCCATTACTTGGATGGAAGGAAGAACACACAAACGCTGACAAAAATGACTGCAACCAAATAAATCCTAAAGGCTGTAAATCGAAAAAACCTCTGCTCGAACAAAGAGGGTAACCACCAAATGCTTTATTCACATATAACGAAACCAATGCTCCCAGGGTCAAGAGAGCATGATCAATCCAACATCAGGTTAAGCGCTTTCATCCGCAAAAAAGGCAGATTTCATCCGAACCAATGAGTGAAACATAATGCTCTCCTTTTAAGGCAAATTTGGCGCCAAAAATACATAAGTGAATACAAATACATACAACTGCATACAATACAATGAGTTGCTATAAGTGACTTGTGTATATTAAAAAGTGACTCATGTATGTTAAAAAACATATATTAATAAATGCATAATGCCTACCTAGGTATACTAGCTACCGTTTGCTTGACAATAACCTAATAAGGTGACAACAGAAAATAAGTTGAAAATACCTAAGTTAAAAAGTGTGTAAGTTAAAAGATACATAAAAAATATATAGTAAAACATCCATAATAACACAGTTGAATGAGTATATGTAATATGTATGTAAGATGTATGATATATAAATAAATAACTAAGGTATATAAGTTAAGTATATAAATATATATGTAAGAATAAATATATAAATATAAATATATAAATATATATGTAAATAGATAAAAAATGTATAAAACGTACTAATGTGCATGTAGTATGAAATATAAGATAAGTAATAATAAATATAATGAAATTCATCTATGGATCTAACAAAAGGAAAGGTTTGATACTGATATAGTCATTCAATCCGGGGCAAGTTGTGGCATCACATAATATTTGCCACTTACTTTCTAATAGTGCAAGATAGGTTTTCCAATTGCCCCCATGAACAGTGTAATTTATATGATCAATGATACTAAAAAGTAAAGAATGTTCAGGACCTCTGTCTAAAGTATGCTTACTCAAAGCGTTGTTAGGGTCCTGTTTTTTAATTTTATTTAAGTGTTCATAAATTCTTGTTTTGAATTTTCTCTCGGTCTTTCCGATGTAGTATGCATCACATGAAGTACATGTAGCAAAATAAACTACTCTAGGAGTATTGCAGTTTCCTGCTAAACTGTGCAAGTGGATCTTAGTAATGTTGTTTAACCTAATAACCTTAGCTTCATTTATGTTCCTACATTGATTACATGTACCACACTTTGTTGTTGTTTTGAGTCTATTTCCAACCTTCTTCTTGTCTTTATTGATTTCCATCATATTTTTAATATTGTTGGAGGTCTTAAAAACATATTTAGGTAAGGGGCCAACTACTTCACTAACCTCTTCAGATGTAGTTATGAGATTCCAGTGTTTAAATAATATATCTTTGATTAAATCAATGTAGGGACTAAACGTAAGTACACAAACATTCCTATTGTTATGTTCATCTTTTTTTGTTTGTATAAATGGTTTTCCCAACAAAGGTGGGTATTTATGACCCCATTCCTTCTTAACATAAGTTACAATAGGAGTAAGCATACCCTCCGGATAACCTCTATTAATGAACATATTATATATAATATTCAATTCATTTTCCATTATATCTTTGTTGGATGACATACGTGCCGCGCGTATGCATTGACCTTTAAACACATTTTTAAAAATGTGTGGTGGGTGACAACTGCCATAAAATAAATAATCATTGGAAAAAGTATCTTTTTTATAAATCCTGGACTCAAATTCTTTATCATTGATGTTAGCATAGGTATCTAAATAAGAAATACCTTTCGTCTCAAACTTGTAAGTGAATTTCAAAAAGCTGGTCGTGTTATTCAAGTATTCAATGAAACTGTTGATCAAGTTGACTGGTCCTTTCCAAAGAATAAATAAATCATCTAGGTATCTAGTATAATATGCCATGTGCTTGTAATACTCACTAGGAAAAACATATAGGGATTCCCATTCTAACATGACGAGATTGGCAAACACTGGGGAGCAAGAAGCCCCTATCGCAACCCCACTGCTCTGTCTAAACAATTCCCCCTGGAACTGGAGGTAATTATGGTCCAAAACCAGTCCCATCATGTCCACGATGAGATTAATTTTGTCCCAACTCAAAGCTGAAAACTTCCTTACACTGTTAAAGAAATATTCTAAACCAATCTCTCTAGGAATGCTGGAAAAAAGATCAACAACATCTACAGTTAAAAAAATCAAATCCTTTTGCCATATTAAAGGGGTCAAATTCCCCCAAAAATTCCAAGAATCCTTAGTAAGGTGGCTCACATTATCATATATGTGTTTAGTCCAAGCATCTATGGTGACCCCTATATTATATGTTTTGGACTTAGAACCTGAAATTATCGGCCTGAATGGGGGCTTCTCAAGGTTTTTGTGTATCCTAGGGATCCCGATAATAGTGGCCATCCTAGGAAATTCTTCTCTAATTAATTCATAGGTCTCATTTGTTAACCGATTGTCCAATAAATATTCCTCAATGGCAAGGTCTATTCATTTGTAACCAATGTTTACCTGATTGAGGGACACTTCCTCATAATTACCAGTTTGGTGGAGAATATTATAAATTTCTTGATTGTAATCAATAGTGTTGAACAACACTATCCCACCCCCTTTATCTGGCTTCATGATCCTAATATCACGTTTGTCAATAATCTTGTTCAAACATTCCCTCTCTTTAAAAGTAAGGTTGTCCTTGTGAAAATAGGCATAATCTTTTTTAGTTTTAATATGATAATTCAACCAATACA
Organism: Protopterus annectens; assembly: GCF_019279795.1. Lineage (NCBI taxonomy): Eukaryota > Metazoa > Chordata > Ceratodontiformes > Protopteridae > Protopterus > Protopterus annectens. The sequence continues at coordinate 365,729,686 of NC_056726.1, read as the reverse complement.
TATTCTTTGGTTACAATTTTTTCATATTGAGCAACAGTGGGGTGGTAGTTGGGAATGAATGCACTTTTTTTCTTCAGTTTATAAGTGTTATTATATCTATCCTGTTCACTATTCTTGTCGTTAAACTGAATAGCCAAATTAAGTCTGCAACAAAAAAATTTAATTTCCTTAATCATATCTATGATGTTAAATCGAGCCGTTGGTATAAATTTCATCCCTTTACTGAATAAAGAACAAAAATCTTCATTAATATCAACTTCAGTATAGTTATAAACATTTAAGCCCTTAGAAGTGTGTATAACCGGAAATGTGGGCTCTCTCGTGACTGCGCTATGCAGTTATTGAGTCTCAGTGTTAGATGTATCCTTTCCTACTGAACAAAAAGTTGGGCTCCTAATATAAAATGTAGATGACGGCCCAAAATTGAGTTGAGCATCTTGTGACACAACTCCGTCAGGGCTTAAAATCTCCTTTTGTAAAGTTTGGGAGCGGGGTGAAAACATCCCCCTTGAAAATTTTCATCTTCTTCAATTGCCCAGGAATCTATATGACCCTTGTAAGTTCTATCAGCATCCATGTGTGAATGGGTATAAATCTTCTTATTATGTGGCCATACATAGGCTCTGTGTTGTTTATAAGAACCCAAGTCCCTATCAATTTTCCTATTCTTTCTACTAAATGTGGTAGATGCCTTTTGTTCAGCTGTTTGAAATTGTTTGTGGCATAAATCATACCACTTATCAAAATTTGCGTCCTGAACTATGTCCTCATTTAATATCTCTATTTCATTAGTAATAAGTACCATTTTCTCATCATTATATTTCATTAATTTTTTCATAAAAGAAAAACCAAATTCATCAAACATACTGTTAAAATCATGTATAATACTGTCGCTGTATTCTAAACCCAAGGGTAACTTGAAAAACCTTAACCCTTTGGGTACAATTTGTAAGTTAATACATTGTTGCAAGTAGGCATTATCTATCTTAATACTTTTAGCATGCGATATTTTCTTTCCCAGTGCATATATTTTTTGTTTAATAGAACCTTCTACTGGGTTGTAATTGGTCTTATTGTGCACATAATTGATTTCATTTTGTTTAAAAACAACATCACTGTTAATAAAATTGTCAATTTCGTCATGTTTAAAGCGCTTATTAGAGACAGGCACTGCATGGCTTTTTTTACTCTGCAAATTCTGTTTATCATACGGACTCGATATTACTTTTTTGATTACAGTACCTTTTTGAAAATCCTGGCGTTTGGCTATGGCAGAGTAAGTTTTAACCACTTCCCGGTGTTTGGGTCTCGCTCCTAATCGTTGTGTTTCATCATCCAGATGAAACAAACTAAAGTCAAACATGCAGTCCGCTTCAAGTGAGATATTTAAATTGTTTTCTTGTAAGGCAGTTTCTTTAATGGTGTGCCGCAAGTCGTGGCGTTGTGAAACCCCTTCAAGAACTGATTCATGAGCATTCAGGGGTTGCGCGTTTGGAATTTCATCCAAACTATTGTTATTGGAGACAACATTGTCATGAGAAGCAGTGTTAGCGTTAATAGCTGCTGAATTAACAAGTCTGTTGGAGTCTGAAGGAAGAGACTCAGTACGATATATAGAGGTTGCCGAAAGCTTGCTGACTAAGTCCAACAGTTTGCTAACGTCAGCTTGGAGGGAGGTAACCTCAGCCCTTAAAGAGACAAGTTCCTCTTTGTCCAATGAAGCAGGTGGTGATCCAGAAATGTCAGCCATCAGGTGAAAAGAACCAAGAACACACAAACGCTGACAAAAGTGACTGCAACCAAATAAATCCTAAAGGCTGTAAATCGAAAAAACCTCTGCTCGAACAAAGAGGGTAACCACCAAATGCTTTATTCACATATAACGAAACCAATGCTCCCAGGGTCAAGAGAGCGTGATCAATCCAACATCAGGTTAAGCGCTTTCATCCGCAAAAAAGGCAGATTTCATCAGAACCAATGAGTGAAACATAATGCTCTCCTTTTAAGGCAAATTTGGCGCCAAAAATGCATAAGTGAATACAAATACATACAACTGTATACAATACAATGAGTTGATATAAGTGACTTGAGTTAATGGTTCTACCTCTCTGATATGAAAATAGACAATGAGGTCTAAGACAATTATTTAGTTTTTCATGGGCCATTAGAATATCCCAATGATTATTAATAATGTCTCTAAACCAATTTGTGTTGCATCCAAAGGTAGTTACTAACCTGATGGGTTGTGAGGTTTGTTTTTTGGAAATGGTTTGGTCCCTATATTGCAATAACTGACTTCTGTCCTGTTGGTCAACAAAACTTCATGCCTGATTCAAAGATTCTGCCTGATAGCCTCTGTTGAGAAATCTTTGGGTATGATCATATTGGCAGGTCCCATGAGATTGTTCGGAGGAACAAATCTGCTTAATGCGTAGATATTGAGATGTGGGAATGTTTCTGATGATGTGGCGTGGGTGATGGCTAGAGGCATGCAGTAAGGTGTTATACTGTGGAAACTTTCTGTATACCTGTGTTTCAAGTGTGTGATCTGTCTGTCTAGTAATGGAGACATTCAAAAAGGTGATATATTAAATATTAAGTGTAAATTGGATCCCCCATTTGTTTTTGTTGAGATATTCTATGAACTGCTTGGCATAGAGCACATCACTCCGCCACACCACCCAACAGTCGTCCAGATAGCGTCTCCAAATATCTATCTCATCCAAGAATATATTATGATTATCATTTTATATCAGTTGTTCCTCCAAATAACCCATGAAAAGGTCGGCATAGATGGGGGCAAAGGATGCTCCCATCACCGTACCTTGGACCTGCCAGTAACACCCCCCCATTAAAATAGAAAACATTTTTGGTCAACACGTGCTCCATCAAACAAACTAATAATGTATTAAAACCAGGAGTGTATAATCCTGATCTATCCAGCCAGTATTGGATTGTGTCTAGTCCTGACCAATGTGGAATGCTGGTGTATAGCGAGGTGACTTCTAGCGTGCATAGATACCAATTTGGTTCTAGTTGTGTGTCCTGGATGATATTAAGAAATTGTGTGGTGTCTTTAATTCTAGACCTAACCAGAGGTAGCAAGGGCTGTAAATATTCAGTTAGAAAAGCAGATAAAGGTTCTGTTAAGGAACCTCTGCCAGATACTATTGGTCGTCCCGGAGGATTAGTAGAATGTTTGTGTATCTTAGGCAATAAATAAAGATAATGTGGTTGGGGATCAGAAACCTTAAGCTGTTTACAAGTTTTTTGACTAATGATGCCTTCCTCCATGGCTAGGTCTAGAAAAAAGTCGATTTCTTTCTTAAAGTTGGGAGTTGGATCTATAACCATCTGTATATATGAACGGACATCTGACAACTGTTTCTCTGCCTCAGCCTTATACATATTCCAATCCATGACAACTACCGCCCCTCCCTTGTCCGCTGGCAGGATGACTATAATATGTTTCTTACTAGGATTTTGTAGGGCTAACTGTTCAGATCTGGATAAATATGGGTAAAGATGAATGCAGCAATATCAGTAATTTTAAAGAAAAAGAAGGATCCAGTAATCCAGGGTCATATCGACCCATCTCTATATACTGAATCACAACCTTAAAAATTTATAGTAATTCTGGTGAAAAGAGAACAAAGAACCAATCAGTGAGTATGATGTTGTGCAACCTCCGTAGTAAAGCATATAACCAAAACCATCCAAGATTCACGTAGGTACCAGCTGAAATCTTGGAAAAACAAGTCATAATTTCCATAGTAAGCAATGGTAAACACACAATTATAAAAAATAAGCATTTATTGTCAAATGTTAAGCACTTCTGTACCTGCAACTTGGGACTTCATCAGAACATAAGCATAACAGAATAATGTCTGTGATATAAATAGACCACCTAACTCCAAAAAGGAATTCAGTTGACCAATCAATTAAAACCATTCCTCAATTCTAAAAGCAACAACCATAAAGAAAAAAAAACATTACACATTACCAGTTTGCTTGTTATTCAACAACAGAATAGAAAAGTAAATAAAACTGAATACTTAAACAGAATATAAAGTGCCTGTAGTTAAAAATATTAATAAAAAAATAGACAATTTAGTAAAATTGAACTGAAAAAATATGAGATCGATACAACCAGTGGGCACAAAAATAATGCATTATAGCTTGGCGGTTCTCATTTTGAGCACAGGTTTTGTTCAGTCCAGACAGTGTGATAGAGTTCAAACGCACCTGCCAGAGGAGTTCTTTATATTCTATATAGTTCTCCCACTGACCACTTCAAATATCGTATGCAATAATTATCAAAATACCAAATTCAAAGCCTAAAAAATCCCTTACAGGCAAGAGAGTGTTTAAAAAGGGCATTATTTGTGTTTTGTTTTCTTATATAGTACAGATGTTTGTAAATCCTTTTAGACAGTTTCCTCTCAGTTTTACCCACATAAAATGCTTTAAATTGTTTACATATAGCTAAGTACACTAATCCCTGGGATTCACAGTTTCCTTTTAAGAAGAAAATTGTATTAGAGCTTGAGATGGGCAGAACTACATTGCTTAGTTTAGTAATGTAAGGACAAAAATTACATGTTCCACATTTGACAGTCCCTCCAGGTGGAACAGTGTTTTCCTTTTTCAATATCTTCCTTATGTTATTGTTGAGTTTATAAACAAAATGTGGTGCGTTTCCCACCTTGTGGAATAATTTGTCATCAATTTTGAGAATAGACCAGTTCCTGGTGATAATCTCCTTAACTAAAGAGTCTGAATGATTGTATGCAAGAGCCATTGAACTGTCGAACTATTAGCTAGGCTTTGGTCCCATAGGTTTTCCTGGAGTATATAAACTCAGGCAAGAGTGAAAGCACAGAAACTAAGGCAACAAAAAGCAGAACACAGTATAACAAAATTAAGTGATATGTATAAAGGTAGGATACGTAAAGGGCCATGAGGTATATTACGTATTTTCACAGAGTACTACAAAGGGTTATACAGAATGGAGATAAAAGATAGTAAATGGGCTTTTAGTTTACATAAATATTTAGACCAGTTAAAGATAAAATGAATAGTTAGAAGAATTGTGAACAATTAATAAAATCATTTACAGTGGGAGAGATAGAACAACAATTAAAGGAGCTAGCATCAAGGAAGTCAACGAGAATACTTCCAAGATGGCTGCACATTGAATAACAGCTTAACTCTAGTTCTCCCAGTGGGAAAACAGAAACTTAACAGAGAAGGCCACTAGACTTTTGTGTTTATGGGTACATTTCACTAACTGGCTAGTAAGTGTACTGCTTGGATACCAGGAAAAAGAAATTCAGAGAACCTGGAAAAAAAATCAGCTACAAAAAGTGAGGAAGAAACACTGACTGGAGAGAGTTCTGCAGATGTTCAACAAAAAGCAATGCAACCTCCAGACATGATTTCCAGTAACCTGCAGGAAGATATAAGGCAACTGCACACAGGCCTGGTTAAAATAAATTAAACAACAAAAGGCTGGAAAAATGGAATACGCTTTAAACAAATACTCAGATGAGGTAATAAAGCTGCAAAAATCAGAGGCTGAAATGAAGAAAATGCTGGCTGATTATGAGACTGCTCAGGAAGAGATGTTTTAAAAAATAATAGAATTGGGGGACAGAGCACTTTGGGAAAACCTGAGATTTTCTGCTGTACAGGAGTAGCTGGAAGGAACAGACTGCATTAATTTTATGAAAGCACAAATAAGCAACTGGACAAGTATTCCGCAACATGAGATATTAGTTGAAAGGGCACATTGTGTGTATGCTCCAAACTTAGCTATGAGAAAGCAACATAGACCTTTAATAGTAAACATACAATCCTAGCAGCAGAATGAGTTGATTCTGATAAAACTGTGGCAGAAGGACAAAATACTAAAAGTGGGAGACAGCAGAGTATTTTTGGAGAATGGTTACTCATTGTACACCAGGCAGAAGAGAAGTAAATTCATTTCACTATTCAGGGAATGTTGAGACACAAGTGTGAGATTCAAACTGCTGTACCCAGCTGTCTTCCAAGTGTTCTTCCCTGGAGGGAGAAAATCATTTTTTGATGAAGTCATGCTAAGGAGGAAATACAAAAGTTTGTCCAACAAAAAGTGAGCTGTGAAACAGAAGGATAGTCTGCTTCTTGTTCTGCTGGTAATAAAGACCACAGAAAGACTGCACCTGTGAAACCTTTTCCACTGTTTCAATGGAAAATGTTGGAAAAAAGGAAGGGAGCATGAGAATTGACTAGAAGGATTGAGAGTACATTGGAAATGAAGAAGACAGGATTTGGGAGATGGAGATGAACAGTAATTAAATCAGTAACTTAATGTGGGATTATAATGCAATAATTATATTTGCGAAATATGACAGAACAAAAAAAAGCTGGACATATTGGACTTTTTCAGAATTTGTTGGACTTGTTGGGGACTCTAAAGTATATGCCCTACTTCATGTCATTAATGTTCGGAAAATGCTTTGGGGAGGGGAAGAGAGGGGAGAAAGTTAACTGTAAGTGAAGAAAACTTTTTTCTTAATAGCACTATTTTTGTTGTGTATGGTTTCTTTGCATGCTATAAAGTAAAGTTTTTCCATTACTTTTAGGTGTAATGGAAATTGTAAATAGGTGCTGTGGTTCTTTTTTTCCTTTTTTTCTCCATTCTCTCTTTCTTCTTGTTCAGTTCTAAGAAATGTAGGCACTGCAATGTAAAAAAAAGTATGGTCAAAAGAGCATGACAAAAGAAAGATTAATGTGCTTTTTCTCATTCTTGCATGGGAGAATGACTGGATTAAAGACCTTAGACTGATTTAGTAACAATTTTTAAGGGAAAGCAAGTAAATGAAAAAGAATATTGAATAGTATGTGTCTTTTTCTAGCAAATGAATGCATGCTTAGTAGCAATTCTATATCTGGTTCTCGTGTCTCCATGGAAACAATGTGATAAAGAGAAACTGACTAGTTCTAATATCTCCATGGAGGCACTCTGATAAAGAGAAATTGTTTACAATCTGGTGGAGAATGACTGGATGGGAAAAAAAAAGAAAAGAGAAACTGGGTAGGAGATAATGTTCTTTAAAAGTGTTTGTTCTGAGCACATTTTCCAGGCCATCTTTGATTGGAAAGGGTCCTTCTGCACTCTAGTGAGACACATGTGCTAATTGGAACCTGTCTGGTGAAAGGTGGTTGGTCTAAGGCTTGGAGTAAGCATCTTCATTTGTCCTTTTGAATCTTTTTTATTTTTTTTTTTTGTTTTTAGCTTCTGGTATTAAGCCCTGCATTTCAGCAGGTTTCTGCTTGTTTGTACCAAGCTGAACTGAGGTGGGCTACCAGCTACAACTCTGAGCTGAGATACTAGATGACTAGAGGCATCTGAGCTTCCCAAAAAATATAAGTTGTCTGTTTTTTTGCTTGATTATACTATTTACTGTATTTTTTTGTATTGTCTGCAGCCTACTTTAATACTGTATTTACTATTGTGTACTACATTGCACTGTTGTACTGCATTTGTCTGCCTTACTGTGCCTGTATTGTATTTTATTGCTGTCTTCACTGTTTGCAAAGCTCTTTGTGTTATTTTCACTGGTGTTAATATTTGCTGGTACTTTTCACGGCTGCAAAGCAATCTGTTCGGTTTGTTCTATATTTCCCACCAAGCAGTGTTAAAATAATGGATTTGTTTGCTGTTTAAAACATTCTTTAGAGTCTCCTTGCTGTTTTTCTGATGTTTAAAATGTTTTTAGTGTTTCATTGCTATTTTTCCTGCTGTGTTAAACATTTCTCTAGTGTTTCCTGCTGAAACTAGTGTATCCAGTAGCTGCAGCCTACTCCAGATACAGGTTTGCTGCATCTGGGTCTGTTTGTAGTGGCTGTTTGTTCCGAGCACATTTTCTAGGCCATCGTTGAACGGAAAGGGCCCTTCTGCATTCTAATGAAAGAAGTGTGCTGATTCAAACCTGTCTGGTGAAGGATATTTGGTCTAGGGCTTGGAGTAGGCATCCTCATTGGTCCTTTTGAACCTTTTTTAAAGTTCTTTTTTAAATGTTTAGCTTCGGGTATTTAAGCCCTGCATTTGAGTGGGTTTCTGCTTGCTTGTGTGTTGAACAGCACCATGCACTGCCACACAACTGCGCACCACAGCTGGACAGATAAATTCAACAGATTTTCCCTTAGATATAGTTGTAGCACATTAGTGTAATCCTCCCACTTAGTACTTTTCCAGTGTATGAAATACTGCTAGTGAACTGTGACCTATTAAACCACCAGCAAAAAATATCCATCTACTGAGCAACTCCTTGATCAGCCTTGAAAAGCCTCCCTTTGCGATAACAGTTCTTCAACCTAGCATTATGGACAGTTGGACTACCCTTGTTTCTCCTGCCAACCATGTCAACTTGGGTCTCCTGAGGCAGTATAGCAATTGCCTCATGTACACTGACAACCTTCTACTAATAACTCATTCTAGTACAGAATGTGAGAGATGTATCTACACCGAGAATCTTGAATCCGTGCTCTCTCACACTCAAAATAGTAACACTGAAGAGGTTGTCAACCCAACCACCACTACTCATACACATAGTATGCATCAAACACAAAAATCAACATTCACAAAGGTTCTCTCACAAAACTTACTAAAACACCAGAGACCTCCAAAACACAACAGTGCTACAACTGACACAGTTCCCATAGCACCCATGTCACATAGTAACACCAGTGTCTCACCTATCAAACCCATAAGGCGTAACACTCAGAAACCAAATTTTCTTATCATTGTAGACTCCATGGTGAGACACATGGATGTCCCACTGACCATGTTAGGCAAGGAGAAAGTCATGGTCAGCTGCCTGTCTGTTGCTAGGACTCATCAGATCACTCATCCACTCAGGTATCTCAATGACTCTGATATAGTTCATGTTGGAGTGAATGACCTGAGATGTACCTCACTGAACTACATGAAGAGAGACATGATTGAGCTCTCTGAGTATGTGTCCCAGGCAGGTATGTCACTAGCCTTGAGCAGCATACTACCCTCACCTAGAATGATGCCACAGTTTAAACAGAAAATGACTGAGTTCAATAATTGGCTTAGTTTTTGGTGTCATTCAAAGAGGATCCAGTTTCTGTCAGCCTGGGATGACATGGCTGACAAACCTCGCTGCTTTTCCAAAGATGGTTTGCACCTGGCACCACTAGGCTTTCGGCTGCTGACAAAGACTCTTGTCTCTCCCATAGTACCTTTTTTAGGCAAGGTCTTGAAAACAAACTTACTGATGTGAAACTTGCCAATCATAGCAAAATAAAGTTTATGCTGTTAAATGCTAGGAGCTTAAACCAAAAACTGCACACCCTAGAAGCACTTCTATCACTGGAAGATATAGATGTCTGTGCAGTCAGAGAAACCTGATTCAAGTCCTCAGAAAACCATGGCCTTGCAAGGCTACAATGCCTTCCACATCTTCAGACCACAAAACAAATGTGTGAGAACCAAAGGAGGTAGTGTTTCCATCTATGATAGAGATAAATTCACCACCCATCTAGTTGGACCGGACAACTCCATGAAGTTACTCCAAGATCAGGTAACTGTGGGTAAGACCCCCATTCTAGTAATAGACAGTTATAGATCCCCCTCCATAGGTCGTGACATGCACAAAGCATACTTGACCAAACTGGAGTCAATCCAAATATTCCCAAACACTCTGGTTATGGGGGGGTTTCAATTATCCCAACATCAACTGGGAAATCTACTCAAGCCCTAACTCACTAGTGCAAAATCTCCTCAACTTCGTTAACTCAAATGCCCTGGAACAAATTGTTCATACCCTGACAAGAGGAACAAACATACTAGATCTGTAGAAATGTAAGCACTGCAATGTATTAAAAAAAGCCTGGTTAAAAGTATGATAAAAGGACAAATGATGTGCTTTCTCTTTTTTGCATGGAGAAATGACTGGGTTAAAGACCTTAGATTGCTTTAATAACAAGTTTTAAGAGAGAACAAGTAAATGAAAAAGAACATTGAATATTATGAGGCTTTTTCTGGCAAATGCATGTATGTTAAGTAACAGTTCTGCAGCTGGTCTTCATGTTTCCATGGAAACAATCTGATAAAGAGAAAGTGTCTGCCTGGTTCTCATGTCTCCATGGAGACAATCTGATAAAGAGAAAATGGCTACAGTCTGGTGGAGAGTGATTGGCTGAGGAAAAAGCAAAAGAGAAATTGGCTAGGAGACAATGTTCTGTGAAAGCATTCAGGGGCTTTCCCAAGGTAGTTAATATTCTCTGAAAACATTCAGGGGTTTTCCCAAGTGGGGAAGCTATAGAGATAAGACAAAACTATTCAGCACTTAGTAGAAAACACATGTTGCACCATGCGTCTTAGCATGGATGACCTTTCTTTTAGGTTAACTCAAGTCTGTGAGTGTGGCTGCCAGTTTGGGACTTTTGTTCCTATTAAGAGGGTAAAACTTCAACATTTGAAGGTGTATGTTGTTTTTGTGTGTTAGTATTAAGTTAATAGGTTTTAGGGGGTATTTGGGGTGTTTTTTTTCCGTTTGTTTGTTTTGTTTGTTTTGTTTGAGTGCTTTCAATAAAACAAAAAGTTTTATAAGATGTGATATAGGCTCAAATGTATATGACAAGAAACAACTATATAAAAGTTCAACCTGCCAAACAGTGTATGCATGTAACACAAAAGCTGGAACTAGGCATTTAACAAAAAAGGTGTTATACATAAAAGGTAGGAATAATAACTTTAATACAGTGATGGTGACCTCTGTCTGGCATACAAAGCAATCTCAGACCCCGCCTTGATGGGACTGCTGAATATCCGCAAGTCAAGCTCCACTCCAGTAACCTGTACACGAAACCTCAGCTTGGTCTGTGACATCAATATGACTTGTTGGCGGGATAGATTTGTGTCCCAGAAACTCCCCCTTCTGTGGAATAGACTCACACACCACATCAAGCAGAGTACCTCATTTTCCTCATTAACCTTTAAGCGCAACCTGGATAACTGGATGGGGAACAGAAAATACACCCCTGGGATTCCACCTGTGTCCCTGCTGGACAGGTTCATCAAGTGCTTATTTGACAGAACAAGGGCTAAATTCTTGGCTAGGCTTGTAAGGGCATCAGGGCCAATAACCTAGTAACTTCCTATGTTCTTATGATCCTATTACACTGGCATGTATTTACATTCCACCTAAAACTGCTATAATGGAGCTTAAGAAATTTCTGGGAGAAATAATCAGTTTTCAGCGAGGAATATTACTTATAGGTGGGGACTGGAATTCAATTTACAGCAGTGAAGATATGTATGGGGGCCCCAGAAAGGAAAATATAACAAAGGAGGGTAGATATTTGAAGAAATTTATGAAAATATTTGGCATTGAAGATGTGAATTCAGTAATAGGAGTTCGGACTGAATTTACATATTAGACCCCAATATATAAAAACAGGGCTAGGCTACACAGAATTTACATTTCACAGGAACATGTGCATTTAATTGAAGGTCTTGATACTCACCCAATAACTATTTCAGATCTGCGCCAATAATAGCTAAAATAAAAACACAAGGTAATGGAATAAAAATTAGACATTGGCGCTTTCCCACCTATCTGTTGAAAAGAGAAGAATTTAAGGAATGGGTAATGGAGATTATTCAGAGCTGTTAGAGAGGATAGAAATTTCTTCTAAAAAATATAGCTAGGGAGTGGGATAAAATTAAGGTGGAGTTTAAAAATAGGGTAAAAATAAAAGAAAGGGTGCTATGGTTAAGAAGTAACAAGAATTATTTAGAGGGACTGACAAATGTTAAAGTACTGCATAACAGGGGAAATCTCACAGAACAAGAAGAGGATCAACTGCAGAATGCTAGGCAGAATAAAATAAAGGATTATTTTGATAATATGCAAAGGGTATGATAAACACATCGTCCAAAAATTGTAGCTATGTGAATCAACACTAACAGTTTCCACCAAGAGATGGAAATTATTACAAACATGTTTAAAAACAGAGAGTACCCTAACAAAATATTAGAACCCATAAGGAGTCAAATTTTGTACAGGTGGAGAACTAAATTCAAGCCCTGATTAGGTGAAATTAATCTTGGTGGTACTATAAACAAGACAAAGAACAATTTTCAACACAGTGACAGTATGGTAATACCATTTGGTGTAGGGGAAAAGAAGGTCAGAGAAATTATATCTAGAAACTGGACAATTTTTAAGGGCAATTCTGATGTCCTAAAAATTCTAGGGAATGAGCCGAACTTTGTTTACAAGATGGGGAGGAATTTGAAATCAATATTTGAATACCTTGTCAAAATCATTTCTCTGCTTGATAAAGGTACTACCAAGTGCGGGACATGCAGGCAATGCCCCTACATACTTGAATCTAATAATATAGTATTAAAAGAAAATGGATACAAGGTTACTTTGCACAAAGGAAATTGTAACCACAGGGGTATAGTTTACATTTCAATCTGCCAAACTTGTGGCAGTTATTATATAGGTAAGACAGAAAGAAAACTTAGAACAAGGATCTACAAACATTTGTACACAATATCAAGGGATAATGTGAATAATTCACTGTATAAACACTCCTTACAGTGTCAGGATTTGACTAGATTTAAATTTGGGATCTTAGAATAAGTTCCATTAAATGCCCGAGGTGGGTGGTGGGAGCTCCGGTTGGAGTTAAGAAAACTTTTTTGGATAATAAAATTAAACTCTAACACACCACCAGGTATTAATGAGAACATTCATTTGGCTCCAGTGTTAAAAAAGACAGCTCTGGATGTAACATAGTATTTTTCTTAAAGCTTCAACATTTTATAATTTTAACATAAATGTTTTAAGTTGTCAGTTTATGGAACAGTGTGGATCACTTTAATTACAGAATTTTTAATTTGTAATTTGTCTAATTAACTAACTAGAATGTAAATTACACCTATTATATAAGAGGTGCTTATGGGAATAATAACTTAGTTCTGAAGAAGTCTCTGTTTTGGTGAGGTAGACGAAAGCGCTTAACTTTCTTTGTGTTTGGAATAAAGTGTGTTCATAAGAATTTTGGTCCTGTTATTCCTGTGGAGGTATGGAGCTTATGGCATGGGCCCAGTGAATTGCTTTTCCAAGTTGGTTTTGGTCAAATATACTGGCAATTTCATCTGGGTGATTTTGTTTTACAGGTATTCCTATGGAAGTTTGGAAGCTAGGAGGAAAAAACTGATGAATATCTGGAAGGTTTTGTTTAACAGTATCTTAAGAGGAGGAGAAGTACCACCATCCAGGAAAAAAGCAGTGGCAGCTGTAATATCTAAAGAGGGTAGAGATCCATCAGATCCAGCTTCATGCAGGCCTGTTTCAATACTAAACCATGATTATAAAGTGTTCATGTCTATAATGGCTAAAAGAATGGCAAAACTAATGCCAAAACTGATAGATATGGATCAATGTAGTTTTGTGGAGGGGAGGCAAACATTTGACAACATTAACAGAACATTGATAATTCAGAGGGAAGCAGAAGGTAAGAAAATACCATTGTTGTTGGTGGGTCATGATGCAGAGAAAGCATTTCACAGAGTAAGCTGTGACTTTATGAGCAAGGCAATGGAAGCATTTGCATTTACTGAAAAAAAATTATAAGGCTGATTAGGAAAATGTATGAGGGATCAGAGCTGAAAATTAAAGTGGGCAAAATCCTCTCTGATAACAAAGAAAATAAGCAACCAAGAACGTCAAGGGCATAATTGGTATGGTAGTCAAGAAAAGTTGGTTTTATTTGCAGATGATATTATTTTGCACCTGACAAAATCAGAAAAAGACATTACAGTGTTGCGGAACATTTTGAGACAGTTTCAGATTTTTTTTTTCGGGATACAAATTGAATGAAGCTAAAACAAAGGCAATAGTGGTAAACTATGCACCCACACATGAACTGGTTCAGAAATATCCATATTTATGGGGACATGATAAAATGAAGTATTTATGAGTATGGATTACAAATTATTCTGGTGTGGCAGCTAAGGATACGTGGGAAGAGACTAAACAAAAGATAATACAAAAACTGAGAAAATGGAAGTTTTGTTATGTGGTTATGGATAGTAAGATACAAATAGTTAAAATGTTTTTAGTCCCATTAGTCTTATACACAGGTCAGGCATATTTTTATCAACGAGAAAAGAAGTTGTGGATAGCAATTAATAAAGAGCTGAATTACTTTATTTGGGAGGGGATGATGGCAAGAGTCAAGTGGGATAAGCTGATTCTTCCAGTAGAACAGGGCAGATTGGGATTACCTGATTTGAAGGGGTATTTCAGAGCTACACAGTTAAGGCATCTAAACACAGCACAAGCAGAAAACTATAATTCAAAGTGGAAAGGGATGATGATGATGAAACATGGGGAAAGCTCAGGAAACAAGGAGAGATTGGGATTTTGGATGTAGACCTTTAAGGAGAATAACAATAATCATGCAGAATATTATATCCATAAAGTAGCAGAAAGTATCCTAAAAACTACACCAACACAGGAATGGAGAAAGGAGATTTTACCGTTAGGGGATGACTGCAATTAGGGATAAAGAAAACAGGCAAGAGGGGGGGGGCGGAATTTATTGGAGAGAACTGACAAAGGGACCAAGGTGCTGGGAACAAATAACTAGAGAGGGAAAGATGATAGAATGGGAAGAAGCCAAGAATTTATTTGGACTGGAGGTTAGAGATTCCCTTCCCTATCAAGGATTGATATCAGAGTATAGGCAAAGAGAAAGCAATAGGGAGGGTCCTAAACAAAAGATCAGCACTGGTAGAGTCACTAATAGAATCTAGAACAGAAGCTGCCATTAAAAAAGGAATAATTAGTAGAGCATATAAAATATTGCAAGATAACTTTAAGAATCAATCAGAGGAAGTTAGAAAGGACTGGGAAGAGAGATAGGATAAAATTAACTGTTAATGACTCAAACTGTACAGTTGCTAGATTTTATTATTATTGTAGAATGTAGATTTTTTTACTGTAGAACGCTGCATAAAGCTGTATGACCTCTTTGCTTTGTATATGTATATGCTAATATGTTTGTCATTGTTACTGGAGCTTTTCTCCCCGGGCGTCCACTGAAAACGGGCTCTTTTTAGGCCCAGTGGACTTCCCCGGTCATTAAACTGAAATGAATTAATTAATTCACAAAGAAACAATGGGAGGATATATGCATGTTTCCCAAATATGCAACAAAATCTAGAAGATTTAGGATTTTTGCTTGGAAATGTTTACATAGATATTTTTATATCCCAAGTAGACTCCAGAGAATTTTTCCTCATGTAGACAACAAATGCTGGAGGTATGACGGTGAAGAAAGAGGTGATTAGGAATGTAGTTTCTGGGAGTGCAATGATTTGGCAGACTTTAAAGACTCCTTGTGGGATACACTGTTGGAGATGCTGGGTAGCCAGATTGGTGTGATGAGGGAAATGATTTCTCTGAGCTATAATACAGAATCAGAACTGCTTAGACATGGTAAGGCCTTGCTGTGTCTAATTATGGTGGCTGCAAAAAATGCAATTACCAGAAAATTGAAATCACAATCTAAACCAACTATACTACAAATAGTGAATATAGTAACAGAGATAAAACAACTGGAACGGAGATCTTTAGACAAGGGTAGAAGCCAACTACATAGGAAAAATGGGAATTGTGGGAATAATCCATACAGGGGTGGAATGAAGTTTAAAAGAGGGCAGGACTTAAATCAGCTATGTAATGTTTAACTGAAAATGATTGGGTGGATTATACGTGATGTGTAATGTTTGCAGCTGGGAGTGTGTCAGTATGGTTTGTGATGTAAAATGCTTGTAACTAGGATTGTGTCAGTGTAGTTTGTTTTTGTTTATATAAATGTATGACTGCCTGTATTGTAAGTGATGTTTTAATAAAGATGTTTCTTGTTTAAAAAAAGGTCAGGAATTGAATAATTAATGTAATGTTGCTTAAGTTATATGATATATAGTAATATATGTGAAGTATAATGTTAGTAAATGTGAACTTGTCAATACAGTTTGATTACTTTTATATAAATGTAAATTTGCCTATGTCACAAGTGATAATTCAATAAAGATTTGTTTAAAAAAAAGGAAGTCAATGAGAGTGGATGGAGTGCCAATGGAATTATGAATGGAATGTAAGGAAAAAATAATGCTGATATGGCTGGAATTATTTAATAAAATATTGAGTGGAAAGAGATTTATGGGGTCTTAGATGGATGCAATAATATCAGTAATTTTAAAGAAATGGAAGGATCCAGTACTCCAGGGTCATATCAACCCATCTCTATATACTGAATCATGACTTTAAATAATGTATGGCAATTCTGGTGAAAAGGCTAGCTTAGTATCTACCAAAAACCATTAATCTAGATTGATGGGGATTTATACAAGGCAAGCAAACATTTGATAATGCACTGAAAACATGTATAATCCATCTGTTAGCAGATGATAAAGCCAGCCCCTCCTATTAATTAGCTTAGATATAAAAAAAAAAGCATTTGATTAGGTCGATTAGGATTATTTATAGATGATTATAGGAAAAATGGGATTTCTCAGCCAACTCATTTCATTACATAGACATCTTTATAGATACATGTAATACAGATCTTTCAGACTATAGGCCAATTGCCATTTTATTACCCCTATCAAAAATATTTTAAAAAAATATTCATACACAATTATTTAATAGACAACCACCTTCTATCTTCAACTCCACACAGCTTTTAACCTTACCATAGTGCAACTATTGCTTTGCTGAATTTTGCTAATATTATCAACACTCATAAAAATGTTGGAAGCCTAGTCTCCATCATCTTCCTAGATTTATTAAAAACTTTTGATATTGTGTCCCACGAGAAACTCTTACATAAACTCTCATCCTTAGGGCTCACAACTCTTCACTGCAATGGTTCCATAGCTACCTTTCAAACAGAGCATAAGCAGTGAAATGGATAAATGGTTTCTCCACCTTCTTGCCTGTAGCTATTGGTGTCTCCACAAGGATCTAAACTATGCCCCATACTTTTCAACATATTCATCAATGACTTCTAAATGTCTACAAAAAATGCTACCATAATTCAATACACTGATGACTTAATTCTAATCTGATCTGTGAAATTCCCTGCTCTAAACTCCAGGACCTTATGCAACTATTCTTCTACACCAACTGAAACATGGCTGAATAATTAATAACTACTACCAGATCCTAAAAAACTAAATTAGTATTCTTTACTCTGAAACAACTCTCTATCAAAACATTATTCATCATTGTCTCTGCAACACCATAACAGAACAAGTAAACCACACAAAATTAAGTGGTGTCATCATAGGTGAAGAGTTGAAATTCAACCACTATGTATTAAATGTGTTTTAAAAAATTATCAAAACTATGTACTTTACACAGAGTAAAAACCTGTTTCATTGACATAGAAAATGTATAGCCTCGATTTCTTACTGCTATCTTTACTCCATGCTGACACAATCTTCACTAACCTTCAGGTCTCACAGCTGTCCACACTTGAGTAATGTTACACTAAAACAGCAAAATTTGCAGTAACTATAACAGAACACACGACTGCCTAGCCATCAGGCAATTAAACTGGTTAGAACTACACAACACCTAGCTCTCTCTACAATACACAGGCTTTTCTATAAGCCAGAACTTAATCCTTAAAACTTATACAACACTACTTCTCCAATAGAATTTTATGCTTTAGAGAAAAATCACTATAACCAAATTGTAGAACAGTGTGTGTGTGTGCTGTACCTTTAAGAAGCTTTTCAAGGAATGCACGTGCATATAAATAGCAATGATGTGCTCGTTTCAATACCGTTTTGAGAGTGCAGCCAGAGAGTGAAGATGTATGAGTGTGACAGCTAGTTTGTTTATAAGTTTATCTAAGTTAAAGTTACTAAGCCTAATTCCTGATATGTTTGTACATAATAAAGCTGCTTGAACAGAACCCATGAATGCTCGTCTGTTTTATCCTGACTGGACGAGAGACATGGTGTCAGATCTGGGATTTCAGAGACTGCTTTTCAGAGCTATGAGGTACAGAGTAAACAGTGAAGGTAAACTAAGCAAACTGAGCACAAAAATGGGCCAGAAATGAATCAAAGGTAATGAAAACTTGCATGAACGATTTATTTTATAAAAAAATAAAACGGAACATTACAAGGGCACAAACCCCATTATTAAACAAGCAAGAGGCACGCAACGTAATTAGTTAAAATGTTTACAATTAAGATATTTGATAACAAAGATCAGAAAAGCACATAAAGGGTTTGAGTTACCTCAGAATTGCAAAATGAGTGTGTTTAAAGTAAAATGGGCATGTTTAGAGTAAAATGAGCACAAAAAAAAGTATAATGGGGATGGATAAAGATTAAACGAGAAAAACAAATATAATAAGGGCAAAAAGGACACAATTAAGCATAAATAAAGCAAGGCAACTGCATGTTTTGGAAAACTGCTGTGTTTTGGCTTAAACTACTGTTTTGCATTGACTGAAGCTATCAAGGACATAACTAGAGTTATTCAAAGTATCTCAAAGTGTGTAAGCACTTAACGTGTGTGCTTATTACTGTGCACTTATTCTGAAGAGTTTATTTGTGTGCAAAGTGCAACTATTTCATAAAGTGCAGTCAAAATATGGCCATTTCTAAACGTTTCTTGTGCTGGGTGTGTCTATTTGCAAAGTGCCACCATTATAGAGTGTTTCTTGCACTGTAAAGAGTTATTTAGCAAAGTACAGCCATTTTGGGAAAGTTTCAGTGTGCTGTGTACTGTTTATTCGCAAAGTGCAATTACTTCAAAATGTTTTCACTCTGTGCTTCCTCTGCCCAGTTTATTCACACAGTGCAGTTATTTTGAAATGTTTCTTACACTGATAAGAGGCAATTTCTTACAGTATAGTAATTTCAAAACTATTCTTGTGCCTGAGAGACTTATTTTGCAAAGTTCAGTTATTCAGAGGTCTGTTGTGCTATCGGGCATAATTACAAATACTGACATAAATTTCAGGTATATTTGTAAGTGTGCATGTTCATATGGTTAAAAGTGGACTTGGGTTGCATTGTGTTTTACTGTAATTTGTTGGCATGGCAGACAGATTTGGAAAACCATCACCACTTGTATTTGATCAGAATATTGAAGAGAAGTGGAGAATATTTGACCAAGAATACAATATTTTTATACAAGCAGGTTTTTCTGACAAAGATGCACTCACCAGGGCATTCATTTTGCTAAACCTAGCCAGGTCAGAGGCCAATGAAAGAGAGCGTTCATTTGTGTATGCACCAGCAGTATATGAGGGAGAAGGTGAAAATCATCATATTGTTGCACAGGCTGAATCAAGGGAAGACCCAGAGTGTTTGAAATGCAAATTTAGGGAAATGTGTAACCCCCAGACAAATGTTACATTACAGAGGCATTTATTTAACATAAGAGATCAAAGGCCAGGAGAAACCTTTGCAGCTTATATTACTGACCTGAGAAACAGAGCTAAAATGTGTAGTTTTGGTGACTTAAAAGATAAGTTAATAAAGGACAGACTTGTGTGTGGTATTCATAGTGTTGCAGTGAGAAAGATCCTGATTTGTGACAGTGATTTAATGCTGAGCAAAGCTATTGAGATTTGTCAAATTTATGAAGTTACAGAAAAGCACACAAGTATGCTTGCAAGTGATAACATCATGGTTTCAGCAAGCTCTAGGGCAAATGCAGACAGCATGAAAAATGTGGCTAGTAGAAGCAGGCCTAAGCACATGGCAGCTGTAACTCCTGCAAGTGTGGCAGGTAAAGCCCGTAGTTTTATAGCAAGTTCTAAGAAAAGGACACGCTCAGTGCAGTACAAGGGTGAGTCAGCAAAACCCAAATCAAGCTTTATTATTAACTTTCACAATCATGGTTCCAATCATGAGTTTAAAAGAGAAAAAAGCTTAGCATTTGGTCAGCAATGCCACAAGTGTGAAAAATGGAACCATTTTCAAAAGTTTTGCAAATCAAGTAAACCTCACACAGTTATAAAGGAAGGCCACTTAAAAAAGCAAGTTGATCACATACAGGGCTACAATTCTACTTTCTACATACATGGTGTGTCAGTGATTGGTGAACAGGTTGATGGAGTAAATTTGTTGGCAAACAATGAAGTGCTTTGTACTGTCCAGATCAATGGTAAAACCACTAAGCTCAAAGTAGATGCTGGTTCAAAGTGTAATGTTTTGCTAAGGCGAGAGCTGGTGAACAACTTAATGTGGCCGTTGTGTGAAACTTGTTGCTTACGGAGGTGACGAAATTCAAACCAAAGGCTCAGTAGTGCTTTCGTGTTATTTGGCTAGGAACTGCTACAGCTTACTTTTCTATGTAGTCCGAAGACTTGTGCAGTCATTATTGGGTCTCAGAGACAGTTTGAGAATGAATTTGCTTTCCTTTGCCAAAGAAGTTCATCATATAAGCACATGTCTGAGTTCCAATTTTACTGAAGCTATTTTCTCAGAGTATGCTGATGTTTTCAATGACAGGTTGGGCAAACCTCCAGTTGTGTATTGTATGAAGTTAGACTCAGAGGTCAGTCCAGTGGTCAGACCGTCAAGGAATGTTCCAATAGCTATGCAGAATAAGGTCAAAGCTCACTTGGATAAAAATGGTGCAGCAAGGTGTAATTTGTCCAGTCACAGAACCAACTGAATGGGTGTCGTCTATGGTAGCAATCCACAAAAAAAGGCTCAGACAAAATCAGAATATATATTGACCCAAGAAATTTGAACAAAGCTTTAAAGAGGCCACGTCATCCTATGTGCACAGTTAAGGAAGGTGCAGCCCTGATACTGAATGCCATTATTTTTTTCTGTCTTGGTCGCAAAAAGTTCATTTTGGCAAGTGATTCTTGATTGCAAATCTTCACTACTGACTACTTTCAGTACCCCATTTGGCAGATACAGATTCCTGATTATGCCATTTGGAATAAATTCTGCAATTGAAGTCGTTCAGTGTGCAATGGAGACAATTTTTTTCAGGTTATCCTTGTGCCATAATAGTAGATGATTTATTGTTTAGATGCAATGGTGAAGCAGAGCACGACAGAAACCTTAAAAGAGTTCTAGACAGAGCATGTGAAGTGGACTTAAAGATCAATCATCTGAAGTACAAATTCAGACTACCAGAAGTTACATATGTAGGTCCTTGTGCCATAATAGTAGATTTATTTTTATTTATTTATTTTATTTTAAATTTGTTGACCGGGAAAGTCCGATTAGGTATATGCCCATTTTCAGTGGAGGCTCGGGGAGACAAGTTCCATATATACAGACATATGAGATTTACATAATATAAGAGTACAATCTAGCATATCAGATGAAAAAAAGAAACAGTATAATTATAGTAAAGACACAGTTCAACAGGAGAAATTACCTATATGTCAGCGTATAATATCACAAGGAAGGCTCCATATATTCAAGCAAGCAAAATTTCAGATAATATGAGTATAATCTAGCATTTCAGAGGAAAAAAACAGCGTATTTATAGCAAAGACACAGTCTGACAGGTAATGACATATGTCAGAGTATAATAACAGTATAAGGTGCAAGACATTTGCCTAGTAGTATTAATTTCTCACATAGAGAAAAGAGTAAACATTGTACTGCAATCATCTGCTATTTAAAGGATATGAAATAGTAATGAAATACTGATAACCTGTTGACAGCTCATAGTAGACCTGGCAGCTAATTAGTAGTACAGGAGAAAGGGGGGGTTAGTTGGGGGTATCGACAAGGATATAGCCAGTGAGATTTTAGGTGTGCTTTAAGAGCATTTTTAAAGAGACTGCTGGAAGGGAGGGTAGTTATGGCAGTGGGGAATGAGTTCCAGATTTTGGATATGGAGTAGGAGAATAACGCTTCCCCTGCAGAGTTGTTGGGTTTGGTGACTTGGAGTAGATTTTTGTTGCAGGAGCGAAGGGGTCTGGAGGATTGGTAGGGTTGGAGAAGTGTATGAAGTGAGGGAATTTTAAGAGGGTGATTACCAAGTTTATGAGCAAAGGTAAGTTGGGTTAGGTGTAGGAGTTGAGGGAGCTCAAGCCAGTCTATGTTTCTAAGGGAGACACAGTGGTGACTGCAGTGAGAGTCCCCTGATGCAAATTTTGCAATTTTATTGTAGCAGGCTTCGAGTTTCTTTAGGTCTGATTGTCAAAGATTTGTGCATATGGGTAATGCATAGAGTAGGGTTGAGATTAGTTTGGAAGTTGCAGTAGAGATTCTGGCTGGTTTGGTTAGGTATGGTTGGTTTCTATACAAGGCACCCAGTTTTTTGTGGACTTTTTTTATTGTGAGTGATATGTGAGTGTCATAGTTGAGTTTGTTGTCAATCTGTACACCTAGTAGCTTAGTGTGGGCTGTTGGTGAGATGGAAGTGTTGTCTTTGGCAAGTATGTTGAAATGGGGGATGTTCGGGGTAGATGTTGAGAGCTGAAAGATGAGGAGTTTGGTCTTATTTGGGTTGAGGAGGAGTTGAGCATTTAATAGCCAACTTTCAACAGAAGAGAAAGATGCTTGAGTGATCTGTTGTAGTTCTGTTAGAGATGGAGCTAAGCAGATGAGAGTAGAGTCATCTGCATACTGTATGAGGGAGGCATGTTTGGTAGCGGTGTGCAGGTCATTGGTAAAAATGGAGAAAAGCAAGGGGCCAAGGATGGAGCCTTGGGGAACCCTGAGAGTAACAGGGAGACGAGGGGATAGATCGTTGTGCCAGACAACTGACTGCTGGCGGCCATGTAGATAGCTGTGGAACCAGCTGATGGCAGGTATGGAAAAGGAGAGGTTGGAGAGTGCAGTGAGTAGAAGATCATGTGATACAATATCAAAAGCCTTTGACAGGTCAAGAAATACAGCAGAGGAGAAAAGGCCATTGTTTTTATGTTGGAGAATGGTGTTAGTGAAGGAGAGCAGAGCAGTTGTGGTGCTATGGTGTGGTCTGAAACCATGCTGTGTGTAGGAGAGGAGATTATTGTCTAGGAGATAATTGGAGATCTGGGAGTTGATACATTTTTCGAGTACCTTGGAGTGAGGTGAGAGGATGGCAATGGGGCGGTAGTTGGAGATATCTATTGAGGGACCGCCTTTGTGTAGGGGTATGATGTGAGATATTTTCCATAAGGTTGGCACATAGGACTCAGATATGGAGCGGTTGATTAATATGGAGATGGGATAAGCTAAAACATCAGCTGCTATTTTTAGGTATTCAGTGGGCAGGTTGTCAGCTGCTAGTCTTGTGGGTTTAAGTTTTGTCAGTAGTTTTTTTATGATGGAGGTGGGTATTGTGGAAAGGAAGAAGGGAGGGAGGGTGGAGTTGGTTTGGGTGTGGGGGTGTTTATGTAGGGAAGTGTTTTTTAGTTAGGGATAGAACGGTCTCTGTAAGATGTTTGTTGAAAGAGTCAGCTATGCTACAAGTGGAGAGAAGGGTGGTTGGTAGGGGGGTGTTTACCTTCACTGGGCAGAGGATAGAGTTAATTGTGGACCAAAATTGCTTTGGGTTGTTTTGGAAGGAGTTTAGGGATGTCTTATAGAAAAGGGCTTTGTCTGCTTTTATTTGCTTTTTGACTTTGTTACATAATTCAAGGAATAGCTGCCTATCTGAGGGGTTTTTGGCTGTGCGCTATTGTTCCCATATTTTATCCCAGGATTTCATAAGGTCTTTGGTGGTTTTTTGTAGCCAGGGGGATTTTTTAGTTCAGATTTTGGTGCATCTTTGGGAGGGGCATGGGAGTTAAGGATGTTGAGGAAAGTGCTGTTAAAGTAGTGGACTGCTTCATCTAGGCTGAGGTATTTTAGGGGTGACCATTTTTTGTAGGGAGGTGGTGAAGGAGCTGGAGTTGAATTTAGCTTTGTAGCAAATGTGTTGGTGGACAATAGGTTTTCTGCTATTTATGTGGTGTTTTGGTAGGAAGGTTGGGGAGTGGTCACTTAGGGAGCCAGGTAAGGAGCCTGCCAGGTAAGAGTGAGGATCTTTGTTGACTAGGGCCCAGTCAAGAATGGTGTGATTATTGGGGTTTTTATTTATCCAGGTTGGGGATTGTATAAGCACTGAGAAGCCATGGAGATGTAGGTGGAGTGCTGGGGGTTTACTATTGCAGGATAGTCAGTTGATGTTAAAGTCACAGAGTATGATGGTTTCTTGGGGTAGGGAGAGATTGGCCCCGTTTAATAGGTTTTCAAGGGGGGTATATTTTGGTCTGGAGGGAAGTAGCAGCCTATTAAGTTGATTGCTTTCTTAGGATTTAATTTTAGGGTAGCATAGAGGATTTATTCCTTGTTAAGCTGGGGAGCTGACTGGGTGAGAATTTGGATATTGAGGTGATGTTTATACATCAGTGCCACTCCTCCTCCTTTTCTGGATATTCTGTCCTTGTGGAGGATGTTATATCCAGGTGGGAGTATTTCTTCACTTTTGATGTGAGGTTTAAGCCAAGATTAGTTTAGGATAAGGATGTCAGGGGAATACAGGTGTATGTATGCCTGGAGGTCTTGGATTTTGTTACAGATGCTTCTGATGTTAAGAGACACAATGAGGAGATCTGTTGGCTTTTTATTAAGTGTGATTTGGGTGATAGGGGAGCTATTTGGAGGGGGGTTGTGGAGAGGTTGGAGAAATTGGGGCCATGGTTAGGGTGCATGTCTCCACTGAGAGTAAGTTTAGAGAGAATGCGGAGGATATGTTTTATATATGCAGTAAAATGCTTGTGGTATAAAATAATTTGCATTCTGATGAGGTGCGGGCTTGGTAATTAGGTAGGTGTGGTGGAAGGAGGCATTTTGGGGTTGGAGTAGTGAAATTGTGTGGTGGGAATTTGAGAGGGGTAGTTGACAGAGTGCAATGGAAGTGGTTGGGAGAATTGACTGAAATGTCTTCGTAAGATGTAGTAAATGCTAGAATAGTGCAAAGGATTATAATTGTAGTAGTGACATGACTGTGTTGGGATTAGGATGTATGATAAGTAGGACGGAGGAGTAGAGGGGTGGAGATTATGGGAGCTATGAGTTGATTGATTTATTGTTTGGATGCAATGGTGAAGCAGAGCATGACAGAAACCTTAGAAGAGTTCTAGACAGAGCACGTGAAGTGGACTTAAAGCTCAATCCTCTGAAGTAGAAATTCAGACTACCAGAAGTTACATATGTAGGTCATTTATTTACTAGCACTGGCATGTGAACAGACCCATCCAAGCAAGCAGCCATTCTTGAGATGCCAGCACCAGATAATGTTCAAGCTCTACTATGCTTTCTTGGTATGGTCAACTGTCTAGGCAAGTTTGTACCAGACATCAGTGATTTGATAGCACCTTTGAGAGAGCTAATGTGCAAAAATGTTACATGGTCTTGGTTGGAACAGCACCAGTGAGCATTTAAAGGCCTTCAGCAGAAAATTGCCACCCAACCTATATTAAGATACTATAGTGTCAGTAAACCAGTAACTCTTTCCTGTGATGCTTCAAAATTTAGTCTTGGCACGGTTATTCTTCATGAAGGCAGACCAATAGCCTATGCATCTAGATTTCTTACACAAACTGAAATGCAATATCCTCAAACTGAGAAGGAACTTTTGGCAATAGTATTTACATGTTCAAAGTTTCATGATTATATTTATGGTCAAGCTATTTAGATTGAAATTGATCACCAACCTCTAGTCACTATTGTAAAGAAACCTCTGCATTCATCTCCAGCGAGATTACAAAGAATGATGCACACATTGCAAAAGTACAACTTCAAAATGGTCTATACAAAAGGAAAACTTATTTATTTAGCTGATACCTTATCCAGATCACCCAGAAATACAATGGAACAACTTTGTGCAGAGAGTTTTGTGTCTGAAGTCAAGAAATGCATAATTTTTCTACCATGAGACTTGATGAGCTGAGAGATCTTGCAAAGACTGATCCAATTTTGCAAAAGCTCAACCCTTACATTAATGCTGGATGGCTGCCAAAGCAATCTAGTGTACCACCTAAAGTGCAGACTTATTTTCCTTACAGAGATGAGATGTTGATGGATTGTTGTACCTACATCCTTACAACATGAATATATCCAGATTTTGCATTGTGGTGACCCAGGTTCCAAATCTACCAAAAGAAGGGTGAGAGGACTAGTATTTTGGCCTTCTGTAGTAAAAGACATTGATAAAGTAGTTTCTTCTAGTTCAGTATAAAATAGTACTAAACTGCATTTGTAAAAAGAACCACATCAGCTAAGTCAAGTTCCTGAACTACCGTAGTCAACAGTAGCCACCAATATATTCCAGTGGAACAATCAGCATTACTTTGTGTTGGTAGACTCTTATTCAAACTGGTTTGAGATTGATTTACTACCTAATCTAACATCCACTACTGTTATCACCAAGTTGAAACATCATTTCTCAGTCCATGGTAGTCCACACAAACTTATTTCTGACAATGGTATCCAATTTACCAGTCAGTTGTTTCATAAATTTTCAAAAGAATGGGACT
Source organism: Protopterus annectens (assembly GCF_019279795.1). Classification (NCBI taxonomy): domain Eukaryota; kingdom Metazoa; phylum Chordata; order Ceratodontiformes; family Protopteridae; genus Protopterus; species Protopterus annectens. The sequence continues at coordinate 365,703,130 of NC_056726.1, read as the reverse complement.
TTGTACATGTTACTAGTAGTCCAGAATAGCCACAGTCAAATGGGCTAGCTGAACGTGCAGCACAGAGTGGAAAGCAATTACTAGAGAAGTCAAAGCATGATAATACCAATATCTTTTTTGAATTTACTCAATCTCAAAAACATACCCTGTGATGATATACTTGGCTCGCTTGCTCAGAGACTTCTGTCTAGGCAAACCAGAACAACATTGTCTATCAGTTCCAGTTTGTTGAGGCCTAAAGCAAAGAACAACAGAACAGTCAGAACCCAACTATACAGAAAGTGTTCTTTCCATAAGTCCAGCTATGATAAATCAAGCTGATTTTGTCATCCATTGAAAGAAGGAGAGACAGTGAGGATACAAACAGCGAAAGGTTTCGACCGGATTGGTCAAGTAACAAGTATATGTGCCAAGCTGAGATCCTACTTCATAGAATCTGAGGATATGGAGTACAGGAGAAACTACAGGCAGCTTCTTCCTGTATCAGAATCAATATTGCAGCCTTGTTCCTGTGATACAGACTCTAGATCTCAGAGCAATCCAGACAATGTTCCTGTTGCAGAACATGTCTTAACTTCTACTTCCATTCCTATGATGTTCCTGATGTCACCAAAGAAGAACATTCAGCAGAGACGGTCCCAGTAGCTAGACCTAATTCTAATTTTTATGTCACACAATTTGGTCGCATTTCCAGACCTAGTGTGAAATACACAGCAACCTGGACATAACTGTCTATATGTATTTAGTTCTGTATAATTGCATATCAAAGAATTATTTGTATCAACCGCATGTCAATTAATGTCAATAATGCATCAAAGAGAGAGGATGTAGAATAGTGTGTGTGTTGTACATTTAAGAAGTGTTTCAAGGACAGCATGTGCATCATACCTCTCAACCTGGAAACATCAAAACTCTGGACAAGGCCCATGAAAAATAGGTACAAATCTGTACGCTGATTAATGTAAAATCTGCATACATAATTACATAACCCCACCCACTCCAATGGAATTGTGGGATACCAACTTTCAAATGCAAGTTGAACAACAGAACCAAAATATAGCACCAGAGTCCCCCTGCAGCCATTCCAATGTCCCATTACCTGGCCATTTCACCTCATTTACCATAAACATTAATGTGTGCATACTGCTTGACTTCTACAATAATTATTTGGATTTTATTTTTTACATTTTAGAGCATAATGCACAAACACTAAGCGATATCCGCTAAACAAAGCAATACTGTCTCACAATGAAAATAGACTTGGCAAAGTTGGCATTAAAACTTCTCTGCCCTTGAAACTCACATTCATTGAAACAACATTGAAACCCACAACACATCCAAAGAAAATGCCTCTGGCCGGCCAGTGGTGGATAAAGATTACCTTTGGGCTGTTTTCAAATCATAGGCTCCTTGCACACAAAACAAGAAACGTACATGCGTTCTTTGATACACCTTCCTGACTTTATTAAATTATATTCCTTGAATAATACAGCACGCTTGTTAGATTTAAGTAGAGTGCATTTTAAATGTATTGTTTAAACATTTTTCCAGTAGGCAATGAAACAAAATGCATGAGCCAATAATGACAAAACTGCCCTATTCAGAACACTTCCATCATAAAAATCTACTTACACACACACACACACACACACACACACACACACACACACACACACACACACACACACACACACACACACAGTTTACATCTCATAAAAACAATGCCGGGCATTCGCAATCAGGCAGCTTTCATTTCCAAAACATATTTGAAGTGCATGGACTTGTTAAGCCCTAGAAATGGTGAGGCATGCTCACTATAATGCATATGTTATTACTTAATCTCAAGGGTTCCCACTAATTCCCCTCCTTATGCATTTTTCTTTAACTTGTCCAATCATAAAATTAAATTTCCTAAAAGCAGAACAGATAATACAATTTTATATATCACATGTATTGGTTTTTTGATTGCATTGTGCAAAAACATCTGTAAATCTGAAAGATGTCTGAGCAACATAAAATATCTCATAGCTGTCACAGAGAACTAAATAAATAAGCATGTTTTGAATTGCAGTGTAAATTAGGAATTGATGCAATCGCACCAACAGTCTTTTGCATTTGTGTTAAACGAACATAAGGACCTGTATAAATTTACATGCAGTACCTACAGACCTTAAAGGAGTATGTTTGTCTGATTTTCTGTGTACACACTGCCCTTAACTGGTTCCTTCCCAAAATACAGTTTTAAGCTTATTCTCTTCTTCTAAGTTAGATGTAGAGTATTGTCTACCTTTTTTTGAAAATTATGAACGCCCTTTTCAAATTCTCCATTTATTATTAGTAAGTGTTTTAATACTGTTACAACTCAAGCTGAACTCCAAACAGAAAATGTCGCTGAGATTGACTTGATTCTTCTTTGATGCATTTATAAAGTACGTCATGTTTAGTGAAAACATCTGCAAACAATACATTTATAGCACAACTAGTACAACCACGATCCACAAACATCACTTTCAATATCTCAAGTGCTTACAAAAGTGTATCATTACCTGAACTCAATCTGGTAATCTGTTTGTCCAATAATGATATTTTATATAAAATGCAGATGACAGATTTTTGCATGTAAATATATATTGTTAAATGCATTCTCAGAAAAATCAGTAGAACAAACAGCTTTACTTTCATTTTCAAATTAAATTACATCTAAAAAATCTATGGCTCTTAGCCATTTAGTTGTAAACTATAAAAACAGTGTTTACTGTTTAAGAATGTAAGAAATTATTCATGTTCACCTTTGCTTCCTTGCCAAACTAAAAACTACCATCAATAAATCATTCACTGGATCTGATCCTTTGCATTTAAGGTGAACTGTGTATAAATTCAACCTCTTTTATTGAATATCACATTGGCAAATGATGGAGCTGCACTCATAACCACAACACTCACTTACTTACTGATAATATTTGTTACTGAAAAAGAAAAAAAATGTTCAAAAGTAAAAAAAGTCACATAAAAATGACAATTATAGTAGCCATAAAATTAGATTCACACAAATACACATGAATCATGTCTACACCCTGTAGTTTGTGCAAGCACTGTAAATAAATCCATAACATTGAGTCATCATTCATAATGTACCTTCTAGAAAATTCACATTCTTTAACTGTTTGAAAAAATGCATTTTCTCAAATACACTGTAACTTAAAAGGATCTTGATACTTGTACTTCTATGTTTAGTAATCTAGCTATAAACATTGCCAAAGGATCTATTTCGTGGACTGTCAATGAAATAATTGGTCTGAAAAGTGCGTTTGATATACACATGTATTTTTGGAATTCCACAAAAATGGTAAAAAACAAAAATGCATATATTTTCATTGTAATGTGATTAGTAGGTTCAGATTCAAGAAGCTGACTGTCTAGATGTTCATGTGCTCCAATGGCATCATACAATGGATAGGATTCATAGACAATTGTTACTTTTCTGTGCAGTGCTAATTTTCAAGGAGGTCCTGTGCTAAGAGCCACAGATCGAATCAGTTATGTATTAGGCTTTTGAAGTTTAAGCTAAGGATTACATTATTAAATACGCATAATGGAAGCAGCAGCACTGAGCTGTTCTATAGCTGTAGCATTGCTATAATAGAGTACCTTAGTTAGATGTCCCGTTATAAGTTCCTTCTCCCTAAAGCAGCCAGCAATTAATCTCGCTTTCCTTTCCTTGCAACCCTTCCTGACGTTTCATTGCAGCAGCCAGCAGTTAACCCTTCCGAGTGAGTTGCAGCAGCCAGCAGTTAACCCTTCCTTACGTCGTTTCCGAGTGACTCAGGAGCAGTAATACTGCCAAAATACAGAGCCTTCTAAATAAAGCGAGGAGCGATACATCCACAAACAAAACAGGAGCGATAACAGCCAGGCGAGCCTTCTCGCAGTTCCTACTCACAAGCATTTGAAACCAGAGGTGGAAATACGTGTGCAAGCTCAATTCTGACAGGCTGGTAGCCCTGATGGAGCTGACATCATTGCACACGTGATGATGTCAGCTACAAAGCATGAAAAATAAAAAACAAAATACAGAACATTTTTTAAAAAATTAAAAATCGGAAATGAAGGGGTGCCACTCGGGAATTGTGGCACCCCATTATTTGGCCCCAAACCTCTGTAAAAAACAAGTAATTTGGGACAGTTGGGAGGTATGATGCCATATAAATAGCAAGCACGTGCTAGCTTCAGTGTCATTTTGAGAGTGCAGCCAGAGAGTGAGCACGTATGAGTGTGACAGCTAATTTGTTTATATGTTTATCTAAGTTAAAGTTATTAAGCCTCAATCCTGATATGTTTGTACATGCTAAAGCTGCTTGAACAGAACCCACGAATGTTTGTCTGTTTTATCCTGACTGGACGAGCGACACAAATCATCTAATACTGCAGGTGACTCTCTATAGTCAGACAGTGTAGCTAAACTGCAGAACCACATTCCACCACCATTGAAATCCATTCAGAATGCAAAAACCCAACAAAAAATTCACTTATCAAATAAGCTCCTGTATATCTCCAGGATAAATGCCACTGTTATTTTCAGTATACCATATCGTCAAACCACTTCATTCAGAATCCTATGCCCCATAACAAGTCTTCAGCAAGTCTTCAGCAATACTTGAATAGTTTAACTAGCATCTCCAACCATATAATAACTGCAACATTTATATTTTCTGCCCTACTTAGCTCCTTCCCTCACCTCCATTTCTTTGAATTTCTAAGCACTAATCACATGATCTATTCTCTGACAAACACACTAATACACCTCTTCAAATGCTTACTGTTCAACATTTTCTAATGCACAAGAACCCTTATACTGTAATAGCTGCTTTTATTTTATATGAAGAATCTAATTAACATATGAATGTGTAATTGATAATGTATATTACTTAATGTCTGTTCATGTATATTACTGAATGCCCGTTTAAAAATGTTAGCAATACGTTAGAGCTTTTTTCCAAGGGCCACCACTGAAAAGAGGTTTTTGACTAAACACAGTTGGACCAACCTAGTAAATAAAAACAAAATAATAATAAAATCAAAAACACGCAGCAGAAATAAAAATCAATGATACTTTACCTCAGGAGTCAAAACTGGTAGGGAAACAAGATAGAGGAGTCCCCTTTTCCCTTTCTTATTTGCAATGCATTCGGAGCCATTGGCACAAAAAAAAAGTCAAAGTTTTTCAGGTATTTCAAATAGTGGTTGTTTCCTGAATGCCTGAATAGGATGTGTAAATTGTAGAAGTATACAAACCTGTATCCCTTGCACACTATGGTCTGTCTATATCTATTATCAATCTCTCCCTCTCACTCATGTCCACACCATGCCTTTCAGCACACTGGGCAATGAGTATTCTTCAGCGCATTGTTTCTGTAGCAATTATTTTTACTGGCTCGGGTTGCTAGCCCGAGGCCCAACCCTCCTCGGAGGGTGTACCACATACTCACACACACATTCACACCTAGAGCCAATTTAGAGTGCCCAGTCCACCTACTACATGTCTTTGGAATGTGGGAGGAAGTCGGAGCACCTGGAGGAAACCCACATGAGCACAGGGAGGACAATCAGACTGACAGATGGCACCCCAGTCAAAAATCGAACCAGAGAACCTCTTGCTGTGAGGCAACAATGTTAACCAATACCACTGCGCTGCCCTATTATCAATACCTTCCATTTTTGCAATTGACTCTTTATTTAAGGTATATCATTTCATATGATTTTTTATTACTTCCTCTAATGGCATATTTACCCATATCCCCAAAGTATTTGATTTCTTCTTTCCCTAACTTTTTTTTTGCCTGTGTATTTCTCTTCTCTATTTTTATAATGCTTTTTCTCTCTGTTTACCTAATGTCCTGAATTTCCCCAGAAGCCTGTATTATTTTCTGTAATGTCACTAAATCTTTTGGGTTGCTTAATGTCAGAAGTACATCGTTTATAGATTAGGTTCATAGATTAGTATTAGGCTACCTGCCCTTGTGGGCCATTTTAAGCCTAGCCAATTACCCCTTGTGAGACTCAAAACCTGCATCTTATGTCTGTAAGGAAAACACCTTAACCATTATGCCAATCTCCCACTATCAGTACATAATTTACATATAAAGAGATTAACCTTTCATCCCTTCTCTACCAGCATACTTTTATTCCTAATTATTTTACTGTTTGTGCTACAGATTCTAGATATATTGCAAATAATAATAATGAAAGAGGACAACTTTGTCTTGTTTCTCATTTCACCTTTATTGTTTCTGATGTTCTTGCTCCTCTCTTAAGTCTTGCTGATGCCCCTATGTAACATCTCTTCAACAAGTCAATCCATCTTATTTAAATCCACATCTTTCTTTCACCTCCCACAGATAGTTCCATCTAACTTGATGAAACACTTTCTGTTCATCTAAAGATATTACAGAAAGCTCCTTTTTCTTTTTTATGTACATCTTGTACTACTAATAAGGTCCGAATTATGCTATCAGCTGCTTCCTCACAAAACCTGTTTGATGTCATGGTTTAATATAGACATTGGCTTATATGAACCTGCACTTTGTGGATCTTTCCGCTGTTGTGGCTGTCATAGCTATTATAGCCTCCTCTCACGTCTCTGGTACATCACCTGCTTCCATTATATTATTAACTAGGATTGCCCATTTGTCAATAATCTTCATCTTTTCTAATTCCCAAAATTCAATTGGCAGCCCATCACTTCCAGGTGATTTCCCCTTTGCCATTTTTATCCGTGTCGTCTATATATCATCTTTTGTTATCCTTGCTACTAGCTCCTCTCCATCTTTCTCATGTATCTTGTGCATCTGTGGGATTTTCCAAACCATGCTGTCTCTCAAGGGGAACAAGCCAAGAGCAGCACTGGAGGCATTAGTAAGAGCACATTCAGAAGTAAGATTAGGGGTATGAGATTTAAAAGAGAAATTACAGGCATTTATGCATGTACTAAGAATAACAGAATGTAAAGTAACCTGGAAAGAAATTATATGGGACTGTGAAGAAAACTGGGGAGAACAACATCACACTGTAAGAGTTCTGTTAGAAGTATCCAAGATAAAACTAAATCTTTACTGTACAAGATCCAAAAATATGTTTAGCCAACAGTGGATTAGGCAAGAAAATAAAAAGTGTGTAGCATTACTCAAAATAGGTGGAACACAAACAGAATAATGATAAACAGACAGTAGAGTGGAGCTAGAGGACAAGACAAAACAAAGCAATGGGCAGCTTCTAGTAGGAAGTAGGATAAAAGTGTGTGGAAATACAGGAAGAGTACCAGCCTGAGGGGAAATCTGGACTGGGAATAACTGAGAATTGGAAACACATGGAAATAATTACAGAATAAAACAGATAAGGTAAAGGGAATATCAGAATTCATACACTCTATTGAATTAAGGAGAGTGGAAGGAAAGGAATTATAGGAATTGCAAAGAGATGAAGAAGGATAATGTAAAAAGCAACAGAGGAAAATGGGAAAAAGAAACAAGAAACACTGGAGCAAATAAAAAGGACGGATGGGATAAAATGAGGGGAATTCCCAAATAGATTACAAAGGTAAATAAGTTCAAAATATTGGCTTGGAAATGCCTCCATTATGTTTATACTTTGGAGAAATTATCAAAAATATTTCCTAAAGTTGATGGAATATTTTGGAAATATGAAGAGGAAAGAGATACATGGTTACACATATTTTGGGAATGTTAAAGACTAGAAGAATATATAACACATTTAATAATGTTAATAGAACAAGTTTTTCAGGGAATAAGAGATATATCAAACAAGTTGCTTCTTCTGGGATATTCATCAGAAGTGAAAGAAGAAAAAGATTACTAATAGGACTGTGATGCCCCACTACTGGCCCAGTAATCAAGGAGCCTCAATCCTCAACACTGGCAACAGTGGAAGACATACATTGGGAGGATAGCAGGTGCATACACAGTATTTCCAGATGCTGCTCTCTGCATCAAGTGTAATTTCCCTTAAGAGCACACAAAGACCACCAGTCAGTGCGGGGCTGATTTCTCCCTCTTTCTCCAGATCTCCAATAAGACTCCCCACTGGCAAAGCTATAGGATTCAGATCTCAGCTGAGTGGTCAAGCCAAGACCTCCAGCAACCTCTTGGTCCAACCAGTGCTTCATGTCCCTGCCCAAGTAGCTCACACATACACACACTTTGAGGTTTGATTTATACACACACACACGCACACTTTGAGGTTTGATTTATACACACACACACACACATACACGCACACATACATGCACACATACATGCACACACATCTGGGAAAGGCTGGCACAGGTTTATTAGCTATGTCCCTTCTGGCCAGACTGTAAGTTAGTTGTTACTGCCACCAGCCAACTCTTTATCAGCTACTTTAAACCCTTAACAAAGGGTGTCCAATCTTACTGTGTAATGTTACTATCAATACAAATGGTACTTTGACCAAGAAGAAAGATATTAGGAATGGCCCATACAGTTTCACCAAATAAATATGCAAGTATTCTCAGAGCTTAAATATGTCTCTACACAGATCAGCCACAATGAAAGGTTTAAATATATTTAATAATAAATAATAAAAGAACAAGACAATACTAAACATATATGTACAGTAACATCAGAGTTCAAAATCACAGGAAATATGTAAACAATATTGCAGCACAGTCTCAAATAAATAAAGAAAGACATCTAAATTATGCTTCACTTTATTCCTGACTGAATCTAAGAGAATTATACTGTTCCCTAGAACTTACTTATAGCAAGGCAGATGTGTGGTCAATGGATCTTGTCACATCAAAGACAAAATAGAGAATGCTAAGTCACTGTCAGAGAGTTTTTAAATTAATATCCAAATATTACTGCTGGGATACTTGCAGAATGACCATTTCTTGTCATCTGACTTCAGTTCCCAGGCTCAAAAACCACCATTGAGGCAGCTGGTAGCATTTAGCATCTACCTGTGAAAATACATACACAGGGGCTTTTCCTCAAATCTTGGTACTTGCTTGAAGTCATAAAATAATAAAACACTTGCAAGACAATGCAGAAAGTTCCATAGCTTAGACATTGTGTCTTCTTGCTGCCATAAAGTAATTTAATTATAGCGATTTTACTGAAGTTAACCTCTTGCATTCTAGTTTCCACTGTTAAAGTATATACATTCAAGCAGTTACAGTAGTGTATGTACATTTCTGTTTCCTTCCAGCAGGGCATGCTGTGGATCCATTTTAAACATCACTTTGTAAAATGCCTCTTCATCACACATCTGTACAAACTATCTTATATGACATACAGTTCTAATACATTTGTAACACAAGCATAAGAATCATGTTGATATTCACAAATGACATATAATTATTTACAAAATTCCAGATAGCTGGGCTGGTAGTATCTTCTTTCCTGACAAGGACAACTAATGACAGCATGCAAAAAAACAGTAAACAAAATATGGAAGCAGTAACAGCTGCCGCAGACAGGATTATGGATTAGATTGAGAAGGCAGAAAATGAAGAAGCAGGAGAGAGAGAAAAGAACAGCATAAGAAAAATTGTAGAAGTTGATATAATATAGGGAAATTAAGAATAATTAAGGTGGAGGTGGAGCCAAACAAGGAATAAAAGGAAGGAGAAAGGCCAAGAAAAAGAAAGGGAAGACATAATAAGGAAAGGGTAGCTGGTAAAATTCCCATAGCCAGTGAAAGAAAAGAAAAATGTCCTGGGGTGGATGTTGAGGAAATATAAATAGTTAAAACAGAGGGTAACAACATTGCCACGTTCTATTAATCATAAATAAGTTCAGTTGATAGCTGAAAAATGAAAACACATCAGAGCTAAGACATATTCAATATGGCGAAGAATGTAAGACACTACACACAAATATTAATCCAAAAATGTTATTAAAAAGATTATTTGCTGTGATCTGTCATGTCTATACTGCATTTATACGTACAAAGGGAAAAGATGTCAATAAAAATTTGTGGTATGATCTTAAGAAAATGAAAGAAAACGAGAGGTAAAGTCACTAGATTTATTAGTGACCCATTCTTAATGGATAATGAAGTAGCAGATAGGGCTAAGGATAGAATGTGTTATTTAAAGTGGATAAAATCTTGTAACCACTGATACTAGGCAGTCAGTAATATATAAAAGAAAGAATGTGACTACTATAAGAGACTCACTGTCATCACTGGATATAAATGTGCACAATGTGGAATGATGCTGCAAATAAAGAGGTTGGTGCATGTTAAAATAAAAAATAACAATAATAAGGAAAAGTAGCCTGCAGGGCTGGGATTGTTATGGGCAATCTGGGAAACTAACTTTGTCTAAAGATGACTTAATTGTTTATGCAACCAAGCCAAGTGAAGATGTAAGCGAGCTTAGTATATTAAATAGATTTACTATGTTAACTGGATATAAAATAAATAAATGCAAAACAAAAGTGATGTGTTAACTACTGTCCAATACATGAATTAGTACAAAATGTTCCATATTTATGAGGACATTACAAAAGGAAATATTTAGAAGTATGGTTTACCAAGTCAGCAAAAGACTCTCCAAGGGAGACATGGGACTATTTGAAAGGCAGAATTTTAGCTCTGTTAAGGAAATGGAAGACCATCTAGATAGAGATAAAAAAATACAGGCCATTAAGATGTTTAGAGTTCTTTTAATTTTATATATATATATATATATATGTGTATATATATATATATATATATATATATATATATATATATATATATATATATATATATATATACATATATATATATATATATATATATATACATATATACATACACACACACATATATATATATATATATATATATATATATATATATACACACATACACACACATATATATATATATGGAACAAGCATTCATTTATTTATGTACCAGAAAGAAGTTTTTGGAACTCAATTCATAAGGAAATTCTGAGTCTAATCTGCAAAGGAAACAGTCCCAGAGTAGAATGGATAAAATAGTATTGCATAAGGAACAGGGATGTTTATCAATGCCACCTTTTTAACTACACCATAAAGCAACGTAAGTAATATTATGGCACCTTTTATAGAATAATTGATACAGTTCCAAGTAGAACAGGGTGGTCAACGGATGACAATACATAAGATCAGTATTTGGTTCTAAGTAAGAGACTTGGTCATTACGAGCAAACATTGACTGATGCACATGATATAACAAACTGACATAAATACAAAAGAATACATACAATGAACATTTGAGATTCTGCCTATAGGACAGGTCTAGCTAAGTCAGTAGACCCAGGTTTTCTGGAAAATGTGTATATAAAAGAATTCCACATCTCATACTGGGAGCAATTAAGAGAGAAAGGAAAGATAATAAAATGGGTGGTTTGTAGATTAATATATCTTTCTTCACTGGCATATATTTAAGTACAGAGGACTATTGCAAGTTATAGAATAATATGATATGGAGATATTGAAATGAAAACTATAGAGACATGGACTGATCTTGTTAATAACAGAAGCAGAAACATCTCTAGCCTCTAATAAAATTTTGATCTGCCAAATATGTGATATAATGGATTTGAGTGATGAAAAGTTAATATAAATAAATCCAAGAATGGCAGAAACTAACTGGTACAGAAATAACCAAGGAACAATTGTAGGAATTTAAGATATGTAACCAAATCCAAGAAATTCAGAATCTTTGGCTGGAAGTGTTTTTATAAATACCTTTATACTCTACAAAAATTGCATAAAATGTTTCCTAAAGTAAGCAAATACTTTTGGAAGTGCAATCAAGAACAAACTAAATGTTGGAAACATATATTTTGGGATTGTCCTAGAATATCTCAATTTAGAAGAAATATACAAGAGCTAATAAGGTGAGGTATTGGGTAAGGAGTGGAACATGCAAGAACATAATAAATATTTCACTTAGCCAGGGTTACTAAAGCAGCCAACACATGTAAAGGCAATAGGAGGACTGATATTATTAGTTGCTAAAAAATAATAATTAAGAAATGGAAGAAAGATGAGAAACCAAAATTTGAAGATCTTATACTAACAATTAATGGTATTGAAGATCTTGTACTAATAATTAATGGTATTAAGAAAATAGAGATGTATATACTCGGAAAGTGATGTAAAAATATACACAGGAAAAACTGGACAAGGTAAGATTTACTAGAAAAAGAAAGCTAAGTATAAGCTTTAATGGAAAAGGTGCACAAGGATAGGTTTGAGGTGGGCTTCAGAACAAGTCTGAAGTAGAAGGAAACACAGGTAGGCCAATAGTAGTTTTGCAGTGATATTTTATGCACTCAGTCTTGGTTATTGTTAATTTATAGAATTTATAGTTGAAATTGCATAATAAATGGTAAATGCTGTACAATGAGCTACCACAAGCTGGGTGGGTTTACTATCAGATGTTCAAATTGAACTCCGTTGACTGCACTTTTGTCGAACACGGAAATTCAAAAATGGTAATGTCGACAAGCAAAAGGCAACCTAGGAACAGGTTTTAACATGGGTTGAGATAGGGGAGAGGTTTGTAGTTCGGCAATAACAGTGAAAACCTATCTCGACCCATGTTAAAAAAAAGTGCAGTCGACGGAGTTCGATTTGAATATCTGATAGTAAACCACTGGGTGTGCATGATTCAGTGAAGCACTCAACACAAGTGGTGGAGAATGAGCAGAAGAGATGCTTGCAGTATATGCTAGTGTCGATATAATCAGATGGTAATTAGTGTCAATATTAAAATGAGGGATTTTTATATACAAATGAGGTAAAACCAAATGGTGGAGTGATTCAAAAATGTACAGAGAGTTACATAGAGTTCATGAACACTAGGGTTAACGACTGCAGCAAAATCCTCATTTACATGCAGGGGAATTGCAGAAATGTGCTAGGGGCTGTCTCAGCATTAGTGAATATATATATCATGCAACAGTCTGTTATTCATGCTACAAGCCTCAGTGGTAGACATCACCACCATTGGAGATGCCATGTCATCCAAAAACCCTTAACATTTCATGGTCTTCATGATACCAACATTGTAGACCAGTACCGTGTGAATGGGGACAGCATACAGGAGGTGGTAGACCTATGACGGCCTCATCCACAGGCCTATGGGAGACATAGATTAACCATCCCAGTGGATACAAAGGTATGTGTGGCTTTACTTATACTAGCTAAAGGGATCTTTCAGTGAACAGGGGCACAGTGACAGTATGTCAGGCATCTGCCTCAGGAATACTCATCAGTTTCTTGATACCATGTTGCACCATGTGGAGGAAGTTGGGAACATATATGGTTTCCAAAAACTACGGAGGAGAGAGCCAATACCATGTGGGATTTGAATGATATAGCCCATTTCCTTAAGGTGCTGGGGGCTGTAGACTGTACCCAGATTGAAATAAAGGCCCAACCTGATGATCTGGGAAGAAGGTATTTGAACCATAAAAGTTATCACTCCATCAACTGCCAGGAGGTCTGTAATGCACAGGCTATCTTTTATAGACACAGGCTGTTACCATAACTGCCACATATAGCACACATGACCTTTATCAACAGTTTGTGAGGGATGACTTCCCCAAGGGAATCTTATTGGTGATGTCAGATATGCCCTGGAAACTTTGTTGATGACACCCATCCAAAATCCACAGACTGTGGCACACCATGGATGCAGTGATCCATATCACATACCCAGGCTATTATGGAACATGTATTTGGGATGCTGAAGGCACATTTCTGATCCATGGATGTATCTGGTGGTGCCTTGCAGTATCACCTTGGCACATGCACTAAAATATTCTCAGTGTGTACAGTGCCACACAATTTGGTAATTAGGAAGCAGTTGTAGTAGAGAGGCCAATTGCAAAATGAACATCTTTCAGCAAACCAAACAGCAGATGGTGAGTCAGGTGAGGAGTGGATGGAGGACTGTGCTGCATAGGATGGACAAGCTAGATGGATGCAGTTGCAGTATGGCATGACACTGGCAAAGAGGCAATGACTGGCACACAGCTTAGCCCCATAGTAAAGCATATGTACTACAAAAAAAAGTGATGCATGCAAATCCAATACTGCACTGTGTGTCAAAGACAACCCAAGTAACAAAGTAAAAAGGGCAGAGCACACATTATCATTTGCACAGATGGGGGAGGGAGCACATGTGTGCAATGTCTTTCACAGAGAAATGTGTGAGTGTTATACAAAATGAAAACTTGGCAGTGCAATGTGCCTATATGTGTGTTGTAGATATGGTGAGTATTACTGAAAACTGCTTTCGGAAGAGGCCACAGTCATCGGTTGTCTGTGAGCCAGAGGCATTGAGGAGCTGCATAGCCTCAGCAGTAGTTGCTGTACTGCATTTCGATCTAATGGACAGCTCCAGTGCATCCATGGAAGATGACTGGGCATCTTGTGCATGCCCCCACCCATGGGAGCTGCCTATACCAGGAATTTCACAAGTAGTACTATGGCCCTGGCCATATGTAGGTGTATTGCATGACCATGAGTAACATGTTACTAGATGAGCCACTGTCATGAATGCCACAGCCTCAGGGATGCCCCCTCCTGCCCATATACACCTCCGCATCTGCCATCACCGTAAAAGTGCTGTTGTAGTATGACCATGGCTTTGGATGTCCACATTCACAATGGATTCTATCCAAGGAGGCAGAGGTGTATTGGCTACATGGACCACACCTGCCACATGGCATGTTACCATGGAAGGGCCTGCCCTGCACCAGTATGTGATCAATTCTATCTAAAAGGTCATCCATATGGACATACACTTCCATAGATCATCCAACATACCCTGCAGCACCCGTATCACCTCTGCAAAGTCTGAGGTGGTGCTAGCGAATGCATCTAAGATGGCCTTACACATACACTGTGTTGAACTTATTGACACAACTAGTTCCGGAGGATAGTGGTACCCATGCCATCTATTTGCACTAGTAAACAAACCTATGTGGTCACCCACATTATGGGGCTTATGGCTGAAACTGATGACTGGGCCACAGGGACTTGCACACTGTCCTGACTGCATGCATCTTCAGTAGCCTGCCCACCCTTTGTGATGGGTGTCTTGTGGGTTGTGTCCACAGGTACAGAGACTGTATCCATAGACTAGGCAAGGAATCTTGTGTGCACACTCCCTGTGTCCAGTAATGATAATGTACTCCCTGACAGTGTCAGCTGTTCACTGCCATCATTATAAGAGTTAGTTTTCTCTCCAATATCAGGCGATAAAAGTCTCAGGGAGGTGGAACCAGACAGAGAATGGTGTGTGAAGATACCTAATCAGCAGATCTGGTAAAAATATAACTTCCACTGCAGACTTAATTGGACAGTGAATACTGCAATAATAGGTAAGAAAATGCACCTTACCTTGTACAGGTGTCCTTGAAAGCTGTATCCCTAACTTGCCTAAAGTGCATAAAGCACACAATGTCAATATCATATTCATTAATAGAGGAAGTAATCAAAATTATTCATGGCTTAATACAGGAAGAGTAATACACACCTGGAGCATCTCCAATAGATACTCTTGGGGCACTCTGTAGTCCAGTTTTGAGGTACAACACTCCAGTGTTGGACCAAGATGTCTGTTCTCCCTCAGAGATGTTAGGAACTTGTCCATCTCCATCAATGGTGCTGAGATTGATGGTCTACCTCCTTGTTACTCTACACTTCTGCACATGGCAGATGGCACGTTTTTACATAAGGATGATGTCTACAACAAGATCTCACATGAATATAACATGAACATGTAGAAACATCAAAAACCAAAAAGACAAACGTGGCAACCTTAGTTGAAATAAAATCCTTTATTCACTGAAGCGCTTTTCGTTTAAGATAGTACTCAAACTTCATCAGATAAAACTAAAATTAACGGACACTATTTAAATAAACCTACTTTTTAGTTTGTATAAAGCTCTTGCATTACTAGTAGTAATGATGTAATATGATTTTTAATGTATAAGAGGCGTGGTGCTTTAAATATGAGTGTCAGCTGATTAATTCGTAGGTTTATTTAAATAGTGCCCGTTAATTTTAGTTTTATCTTAGTTTTTGAGTACTATCTTAAACGAAAAGCGCTTCAGTGAATAAAGGATTTTATTTCAACTAAGGTTGCCATGTTTGTCTTTTTGATCTCACATGAATATTGTAGGGCTGGTCTGCAGTTTCCCACCTGAAAAGCTGTCACCCATGGAGACAGAGGGCCTCCACTAACAATTCATATTCATTCTCTGCATCACAGAACTAGCTCATCTTAGCCATTCCCTTGTCAACCATATTGCTGTGTGGAGAAAAAATAAACTGTGAGTATGCCAGTATGGACTGCCTGTCTAGCTAGTCTATGTACAGTATATCACTGTAGCACCCTTAATGTACTGTACATTCAGTTGGGACCAGTAATAGACACAGAACTATACTGTACAACTTGACCCCATTAACTGGCACAAAAATGCCACTACAAACAGACCCTAACATAACTCATGCAGTTAAGTACATTGGCTGTGTTTCCCCAACACACACACACACACATACAAGCATACACAGTCAATTACACTGACAGTTGTTCACCAAAGTTGCAGTAATAGTATTGTTTCTTCTGTAGGGTTAGGGTTTGAGTTTTGCATGTGGGTGTGTCTAAATGTGTTTTTGACACTTTTGTAGAGCTGGATGTGGCAGAGTTAAAGATGTTAAGATTTGCAATCGGTGTGACTAGGATGGATAGGATTAGGAATCGGTATATTAGAGGGTCAGCTCATGTTGGACAGTTTGGAGACAAAGCAAGAGAGACGAGATTGCGTTGGTTTGGACATGTGCTGAGGAGGGATGAAGGGTATATTGGGAAAAAGATGCTAAGGATGGAGCTGCCAGGTAAGAGGAATAGAGGAAGGCCTAAGATAAGGTTTATGGACGTGGTGAGAGAGGACATGCAGGCGGTTGGTGTGACAGAGCAAGATGCAGAGGATAGGAAGAAATGGAAAGAGATGATCCGCTGTGGTGACCCCTAACGGGAAAAGCTGAAAGAGAATGATGAGAAACTCTAGTTTCTAGGAGTACTAGTTTTCAATTTGTTGTCAAGAAGAATGAAATGAACTGATTAACTAATATTGGTTAATTACCTAACTAATTAACTACTGCTCACTGACTACTTAAGGGCATGCTCTCAATGTTGTTTTTATCTGAAGAAATCACAGTAAAGAGTAAAATCCCAAGAAGGAAAGACATCCCTGATCAGTATTAGCAAGAAACTACGATCCCTCATTAAATCATCCAAGGCTAGTTTTGAAAGAAAAATTGCCAATGACTCCAAAAATAACCACAAAGTGTTCTTTAGGTATGTCAAGAACCTAAGTGGAAACTCTCAGATCTGCTCTGAGTTAGTGCAGAATGGCACAAAATACACTGAACCAACTGATATTGAAAACATTCTGGCAGACAGGTTTAGTGCAAACTTCACCCCCCTCTCACACCCTAAAGGGCCCATAACCATACCAGAAAAATGTAGGGCCCCATCAATCACCGACACACAGGTTAAAACAGCCCTATCCAAAGCCAAAAACACAGCTTCAATGGGACCTGACAGTGTCCCAGGCTGTGTTTTACAAGAGCTCCAAAATGAACTAACCCCTCACCTAAACACACTGTTCAAACTCAGCCTCTCTACAGGCTACGTACCCACAGAGTGGTGCACAGCAATAGTTATCCCACTCCACAAAGGTGGAGCCACAACAGACCCTGGGAACTATCGCCCTATAAACCTGACTAGCCTGGTTTGCAAGGCTATGGAGCGCATCATCATGGAACTCATTAACAGAGACATTGGGAACCTCCAAACATTGGACCCTACCCAGTTTGGCTTTGTTAAGGGCAGATCATGCCTCCTAAACCTGGTAAACTTCTTTGAGACAGTTATCAAGGCGTTAGATGAGGGAAAGGAGGTCCACACAGCCTACCTAGACCTTGCAAAGGCTTTTGACACCATTCCCCATTCTAGTATTATACACAGGCTCACCAGCTTGAACATAAACCCCTACGTCACGAGATGAGTTGCCAACTGGCTCATGGATAGAACCCAC
Source organism: Protopterus annectens (assembly GCF_019279795.1). Taxonomy (NCBI): domain Eukaryota; kingdom Metazoa; phylum Chordata; order Ceratodontiformes; family Protopteridae; genus Protopterus; species Protopterus annectens. Next base: position 365,684,994 of record NC_056726.1, on the reverse strand, counting down.
ATGGTGAGAGTTGCAGTCTCTACATCCGACTCTAAACCGGTTACAAGTGGTGTCCCCCAGGCCTCAGTCCTAGGACCCCTCCTATTCAGTATATACATCTCAGAGGTACAGGCAAACATAGGAGGACTATGGCTGACCAAGTTCGCAGACGACTGCAAACTAGGGGCCATAACTGATTCTCCAGCTGTTACAGACACCCTCCAGAAGGGTCTCACTGAGATGGATACCTGGTGTCAAAATCATGGCCTCAAGCTAAATGCCAAAAAGTGCATAGTCATCCCCTTTGGAAAAAATAAAGTACACGCAAACTACCACATAGGTGGTAGTCCCCTAAATACAGAAAATGTAATAAGGGATCTGGAGACCCAAGTAAATAGTAATCTCTCCTTTGATATTCATATTGCCAAGGTGGTTAGAAAATCCTTCTATGTGGCCCACCTAATCACAAAAGGGATTGCATCTAGAACAAAAAAGGTTATTGTGCCTTTCTACTCATCACTCATCAGACCCATCATAGAATAGAACACCCCATTAGGGATGTACCTTACAAGACATCTGCAACAGTGGGAAAGACCACAAAAGTACCTCACCAAGAGGATTACTGGCCTCAAACAGATGCCCTATGCAGCCCGACTCAAGAATCTCCAGCTGTACTCTGTTACACACCGCTTAATCAGAGGTGATCTCTGCCTGACATACAAGGCCATGTCCAACCCAGAATTGATGGACATGCTCCACCTACAAAAAAAAAAAATCCCAGAGTGCCACACGCTCTAGAGATATAAACCTCACCACACTGATAAATAGGACATGCTGGAGGGATAGAGTCCTGTCCCACAGACTCCACATGCTTTGGAACAGGATTCCAATATATATCAGGCAGAGCCCCTCACTAACACTCCTCAAGACAAACCTTGACAGGTGGATGGGAAACAGAAAATTTACCCCGGGGATCACTGCAGTTGCTCTGTTGGACAGTGGCTCAGGGAACTAATGGATCTGCTGGACAGAGGCACAGGGAACTAATCTAAGGGGGTGGCGAAAGCCAACACATTCTGGATAGTCTTATAAATGCCCTTGGGCAGATAGCCTAGTACTTGCCTATGAATCTATAAACCTATTTACTGTGAAGAAAAGCGCTTCATTTTGGATTAAACTGCTTGTTCTTACATTTTGTGTTTGATGCCTTCCTTCCTGCAACCAGTTTTCAGCACTGCAATATTCAGTTAGATAAGAATTCAACTTTCATCTCCTCTCTTAGGTTTTCATCCCTAATTACTGTGAATTTCAATTCATTCTGTAGGTTCTGATGTACTTGCATTCATACTGTTTATAGAGAGAAATGTTTAATTTGGCTTGAAATCCATGCAGTGTTTTCTGGATTCTAATTTCTGTAGGTGACCGATTACAACGTGCAGCCCCAATCTTACTGTCTTAATGAATGTGCCCTTATCTATGATTGAACCAATTGTGGGTCTAGTAAGTGTGAGTACATCTTCCTTTTCACCTCAAACTGAATAACTGTGAATTTTAAATTGTAGTTTATAGAGCAGTAGTAGGCTGTGATTGAAGTATACTATTTTGAATAGCACTTAAACAAGTAGAGTGCCTTAGCCTGTTATTGGAAGCTAGTCAAATTTCTCTTGTAGGATGCAGTGATGGGTTCTGGGATCTACCAGAAAGACAAAGCTGCAAACTTGACAGTGTGAAGAGCTATTACAGCTAGATCATGATCAATTTGGCAAGAGAATCTTTTATTATGGATTTCCTTGTACTAGGCATGAGTAGAGTTGACATATTGAGTAGACTATTAACTGAAGGAGTACTTCTTCAGCTGAATCCCATGCATTTATGAAAAAAGCACAGGTTAGTTTCCTGATGCCCTAGCCCAATTTCCCCTAGTCAGTGTGAATACTTCCTTAAGTCTTCCTTGAACTGAGCCTGCTGGCCTAGTGGGACTAACTCAGTCAACAAAGGGTAAATAAAATCAATAAAGAATAAACTGCGGTTTTGGTATGTTCTGCAAATGACAGGGCGCAATTCAGGTGAATGCCTAGGTACTTTTTGAGCAATTCTTGAATGATGGTATTATTTAGTGGGTTTCCTATATGTAACTTTGTAGAATTAGTTAATTTTTTGTGCTATTTCATACCATCACAGGAGATGATAAAGTAAAGTACCATCTACAGAATTCAAGTGATTGGACACATGGCCTCATAAAATACCCATAATGGTAACTCCCTTTAAAGTCACAGCTACCATGTAATCACTATATGCTTCATGTGTACCTATATATGTGACATCCTCCTTATTTTAAAATCAATTACTTAAGTATATAAATTCATTACACATAACACTGTAAACGTATACTACAGTATGTGCATCACGTGATACACAAGCACATATAACAAAAAAAAAAAATTCAAGTGACTAATTCAAAGTGCATATTAAAAATTGATGCAATATACACATTCACTGAACTGCAAACCTTTAATCAGTCTTCCATATCATGACTATCTATTAACAGTGAGTTGAACAGGAATTTAAGTAATTGTCTTTAGAACAGCTGGTAGAGCTTATGTATTTCTTTTCTATGTATCTCTCTCTCTCTCTCTCTCCGTCTGCCATCCATCAGCCTACCTTGAATCAGTCTTGACCCATATGCTCCCAATCACTGACCAGAGGTAGGTCACTAACTTCAGTGAGAGCTGACAGGAGAAAATTCTAATCCAAGCACAAACAAAGGTGGTTAAATCAGATGTCTGCAGGCCATCCCTCACCTCTTGAACTCAATTGCCTGAATGACTAATCCTGTCCCCTTCATTTGATGTCCCACGTGGGAGGTTGAAATTCCCATGAGGAGAGCTGATATCACCAGTGACCCTCCCCCTGCAGTCCTATGGTAACTGAAAGATTCACTCCTCCATTGTCACTGCCATGCCCAGCAAAGGTTAGGAAGCTTGAAATAGTACTCTCATTTATATACATAGCAAGACATTTTAAGCAAGTCCTAAGCCCTAACTTAGTGGTTGCCATGAGTGTGTAGATCATCACAAGGGCCTTATGTGCTAAACACACATCCATGAAGAGCTATCATCACTGGTTAGTGACTGCCAACCTCATGTCCCAGGTTACAGGCTGTATCTCTGTTTGTAGATGGCAGGTAATGCATCAGATTACTGCTCCCTCTCCCAGGCTGAGCAAGCTGGCAATAGCTATTCAAGGCCACTCTCCCCTGTCTAACTCTTCCAATACCCAGGCTATTACTCAGACTCTGGCTGTGTGAGACAGTCACAGATTTTTTTTTTTTTTTTATCTGAGCCACACAGCCAGATTGGATCTGAAACATTTTTTATTGGTACAAGTATCTCTAAGTACAGAGTTTTTATTATGAGCTGAACTATCATCCACAGAAACAGTTACATATTTTGTGTTTCTTCTGTGCACTTGCATATCAAGACATTGAATCAGACATGATCTAGACTGCTGTTTTGGACCAATCATAACGTCAGAAGCACTGCTTTTTTGTGAAAGTCAAAAATCAACACTCATCCTTACTCTTTCCCTTTTTTGTAATACAGAAAGCTGGTTGATCTGATGTAATAAAATTCATATTAATGCTGTCTTTCCAGCAACAGTTCAATTGCACTTTTCTTACTGTTAGGTACTAACAATGCGCATAAGAAGAGCTAAACACAAACATAAAACTACTGTTCAATCTCAGCCTTACCACAGGATATGTACCCAAAGAGTGGCGTACAGCAACAGTGGTCCCTCTCCACAAAGGTGGTGCCTCAACAGATCCTGGAAACTATCGCCCCATAAGCCTGACTAGCTTGGTCTGCAAAGCTATGGAAAGGATCATCATGGACCTCATAAAAAACGATATTGGGGACCTACAGACACTGGATCCTACCCAGTTTGGCTTTGTTAAGGGCAGATCCTGCCTCTTAAACCTGGTCGATTTCTTTGAAACAATTACCAAGGCCATTGACGAGGGGAAGGTGGTCCACACAGCCTACCTGGACCTCGCAAAAGCCTTCGATACAATACCCCACTCGGGCATTATAGATAAGCTCACTAGCTTAAATATAAACCCCTATGTCACTAGATGGGTTGCAAACTGGCTCAAGGACAGAACCCACATGGTTAGAATTGCTGGAGCCATGTCAGACTCCAAACCAGTTACAAGTGGCATCCCACAAGGCTCAGTCCTGGGACCTCTCCTGTTCGGTATATATTTCTCGGAGGTACAGGCCAACACGGAAGGACTGTGGCTAACCAAGTTTGCAGATGACTGCAAACTGGGCGCTATAATCGACTCTCCAGCTGACACAAGCATCCTCCAAAAGGGCCTCATAGAAACAGACAACTGGTGCCAGAGCCATGGCCTCAAGCTAAAAGCCAAGAAGTGTACAGTCATCCCCTTTGGCAAAAACAAAGTGCTCACAAATTACCACATAGGTGGTAATCCATTAAGTACAGAAGAAGTAATTAGGGACCCAAGTTGATAGCAATCTCTCATTTGACAACCACGTGGCCAAAGTGGTTAGAAAAACATTTTATATAGCCCACCTAATCATGAAGGGATTCATATCTAGATCAGGGGAGGTCATCGTGCCTCTTTACTCATCCCTCATCAGGCCCATAATTGAGTACAATGCCCCTTTTGGGATGTACCTTACCAGACACCTGCAGCAACTGGAAAGACCCCAAAAGTACCTCACCAAGAGGATCAAAGGGCTCAAACAGATGCCATATGTTGCCTGGTTAAAGAAACTCCAGCTCTACTCAGTGGCATACTGCCTGCTCAGAGGCGATCTGTGCCTGACATATAAAGCCATGTCCAACCCGGAATTAATGGACATGCTGCACCTCAGAAAATCCAAATCCCATCGAGCTCTGGCGCTCGAGACTTGAACCTCAGCACTGAAATAAATAGGACATGCTGGAGGGACAGATTCATAACCCAGAGGCTCCCTTCACTCTGGAATAAAATCCCAGTCCAGGTTAGGCAGAGTCCCTCATTGACTCTCTTCAAGAGGAATCTTGATGAGTGGATGGGAGATAATAGGTTTACCCCAGGTATCACTTCTGTGTCACTGTTAGACAGAGGCACAGTATACTAACCTCGAAAAAGGGCATAGCAAAATTAATTTAAAATGGGTGGCGAAAGCAAAACACACTCTGACTAGGCTTATGAATGCCCTTGGGCAGATAGCCTAGTATGAACCTATGAACCTATAAGATGGGTATTTTTTCTGAAAATGTCTACCCATCAACACATTTGCTAGTGAGAGTTCTATAGGCTTGCAATGGTGTCTTCCTATATTCCAGAACTGACAAATAGCAATCCACATTCTTGAATGGTCACACTTTTTATACGACTTTTTAACCATCTGTACTGTTTGTTCCACTTGCCTGTTGTTCTGTGGATACCAAGAACTCAAGTACTATGCTTAATCTACACTTTCTCATATTATAAAATCCTTGACCCCGCAACCAGAGGACCACTGCCCATTAGCACTTTATCAAGACTACTGTAAGGTTCATGTAAGTGCACAACTTCTGGAAATTCTGAGTAATAGTCCACATGCAAAAGATAATGTATACCTGTGCACTGAAACAGATCTACTACTAGTTTATCCTTTCAATTTTGATTCATAAGAATATTGCACACTGTCTACCTTTGCACAATTTGTTCAGCATTTCAGTTCAATAAATAGCAATGCATACATTTAGGCATACCTAGATATGACTAGAATTTTGTTTAACATAGTCTTATGAAACTGAAAAGGAATAATGAAAACCTCAGTCTTAATAAAGTATTGTGTGCAGAAAAGCTCATATCAGTATAGAAAGTAAACATGAATATCCTGATGCACTGTTTTACACTGTATTACCATCCATCCATAATGTCATCTTATAGTATCTTGTATTAATTGTAGTTCATGCTCTTCCCTTGTACAAATTCTAAGCTGTTCCACCTTCTAGGTAGGTGCAGGCAATTGGGAAACAATCCATACTACTTCCAGATCTTTTCAAATAAATAATCTTCAGTTTTGTAGGTACAGTCTTCTTAAGGTATCAGTTACATTCATTGGCATACCTGATTTATAATGAACTTGCAGATCATGTTTTTGCAAAGACAGCATGATCCTTTGAAGCGTAAGTGATGCTTTTGTGCACCGAATTCTTATACACTTTCAAATGGCTTATAGTCTGCTTCTACAGTGACTCATTTACCAAAGTTATAATCATGACATGACCACCTTTGACATTACCAAAAGTTACTGAAAATATAAATTTATTTTTTATCTGACAGCAGCATGTCTGATCATCATTCAGAGTTCTTGCAGAAATACTGCAGCAAGTTCTTGATAACCACCATCTACTTGCAAGGTAACAAGTTATAACAGATTATAGCATTTTAATGTAACTGCCTCAGTGACTAATCTTTGAAGCCTTTCAAAGATTCATTCCTGTTTCACTGACCAAAATCAAGCAAAATAATACTTAAGCACCTTCCTAAGTGGCACTGATAAACGTGCGAAGCTTGGAAATAGTGCACTGTGCCAAGGAATCACATAAGAGATGATTTATCATGGAGTTTCTGCATATCCATAGTTGCTTTCACTTTTTAAGGAAAAGTTAAGATATCTTTAGAAGTCAACACATCATTCATATACTTAACAGTTTATACTCAGATTTAACACTTATATTAATTTCAATCCTCTTTGCATTAATCTGTCTAACCGCTTAATGAGAAATAGGTCATGTTCCGGTTAAGCTTTCTCCAGTCTAAATAAATCATCAATTATACTGACTACACTGGCTAGTTCTTCAATTCTTTCAGCTACAACTCTTCAGAACATTTCTGAAAAAGACAAGATTCAGAAAGGCAATCTGTGTCTACCCATGTAATATTAAGTGTGCGCTTAACTTGTCAAAAAACCTCAGCAAACATCAAGCACTGAGAAGCATTTCTCATTAGGCTCAAGTGCAACAACGAAATTTGTTAACTGTTTGAAGTGAATAGTGTTGTCTTTTGATCTGCTTGTTTAAATTTTGATGATATATACATATTTTAAACTTATACTCCTTCCAGACTATTACCATGTTATTTACTCATTCATTTTGCTCCCATGATTCCATGCACTTTAATTCCTGTTCATTTAGACCATTAAGTACAACTGAAACTCTCATGATACCGCCTCAAGAAACAAATTAATATGATGCCCTCCTTGTAAACAGCTCTGATCGGTAAACAAGTAAAAATATCTTTGGACAACATCATCAGAAACATCACACATGCATTCAACACTTCAAAAAATTGTTTCCTAGTTTTTACATAACTCACTACAGCAGTTCTGCTACTGCATCTACTAGCCATGGCAGTACTCTTAGTTATGAACAGAAAAGCTTGCTGACCTTCGCAAATATGAAAACTATAACAAGCAAACTACATTTGTGGCTGTTTTGCCTAAGCTGTCCCAAGGCTTCTTTAGTATTATAACATTTACTGCTTTGACCATTAGCTTTACTTTTGCTGATAACTGCACTAACCAGTGAATCAAGTGATTTCCCAAGGACACTACATAGAAACTCAGTTTAAATATTACATACTTATCCTCAAAGTCAATACAAATCTGTACCATAGGCATCAATTAATACCCAGAACACATTAAAAGAGCGCAAAGGCTTTATTAGATAGTTTCAATACCACCTTACACATAAATTCAAACAGTATACTGCTGTATGCAGCAGTATCAAGCTTAAATGCAAATCATAATTTTTGCTGACCAAAAATCACCTTTGCTGCTGCTTGCAGTATGTACCATTTTTGCAGTATGTGATTCAAACATACCCCCAAAATTTCTGCTTTTTTCCATTCCTTTGCTTCTAATACACACAAATTCTATAATATTTTTGTTTCCACTTTCTACATCTTTCAGAAACAATTGTGACCCTCACATAGCCTATAAATCAAACATAATACATGTACAAGGTGTTCCCTCTCATGCCTGTAAGCCACACTGCTTACACTAGGATCATAGGCAAATATTAGGCCATCATTCTGCTGACTATTACAGGCTTAGCCAATAACCAGATGCATGTTCATAATACTATGTGTTCAAACACAAATGCTCATGTGCACCTGATACCAGGGAGATTTGGGACATAGCTCAGTGATTGAATCTGTAATCGTGTCATCGGACCTGAAGACATAAGGCACTTCTATGTTGGAGAAGTTTAACATCCGGCTCCAGAGGAGCTTTTACTGTATATTGGGTTGGATGGAGATGTGGAATAGGCAGGATGGGGATGAAAAGTTCTGAACAGACCCAGTTCAAGACTTCAGACTTTGATGCAATGGCATGTTCAAAGGTTCATAGGTAGGTACTAGGCTATCGGCCCAAGGGCCTACGTAAGCCTAGCCAACAAGGTTCCCTGGCTTACGCCACCCAAGAAAGTTATTTTCCTGTGCCACTGTCGAGCAGAGACACAGAAGTGATCCCCGGGTGTGTATTTCCTATTTCCCATCCACTCATCAAGATTTTTCTTGAAGAGTGCTAATGAAGAACTTTGCTTGACATAGATGGGTAGCCTGTTCCAGAGTATGGGAAGTTTCTGGGATAGGAATGTATCCCTCCAGCATGTCCTGTTTATTGTGGTGACAAGGTTTAGGTCCCTAGAGCGTGTAGCTCGGAGGGATTGGGATTTCTTTAGGTGTAGCATGTCCAACAGCTCTGGGTTTGACATAGCTTTATATGTTAGGCAGAGATCACCTCTGAGTAGGCGATATGCTACGGAGTAAAGCTGGAGTTTTTTGAGGCGGTCAGTGTAGGACATTTGTTTGAGTCCAATAATCCTCTTTGTGAGGTACTTCTGTGGCCTTTCCAGCTGCTGCAGATGTCTTGTGAGGTACATTCCAAAAGGGGCATTGTACTCTATAGTGGGTCTAATGAGTGTCGAGTAGAGGGGAGCGATGACCTATTTTTTCCTGGATGAGAATTCTTTTATGATGAGGTGTGCCACGTAGAAGGACTTCCTGACTACTGTGGTGATGTGACTATCAAAGGAGAGACTACTGTCCACCTGGGTCCCAAGGTCTCTTATCACACATTCGGTGTTAAGTAGATAGTTCATGGGTACAGAATTTTTACCAAAGGGGATGACACTGCACTTTTTGGCATTGAGCTTGAGGCCATGGCTCTGACACCAGGCATCTGTCTCAGAGAGGCCCTTCTGTAGGATGCCCACATCAGTTGGGGACTTGACTATGGCTCCTAGTTTGCAGTCATCTGTGAACTTCGTTAGCCAGAGGCCTTCTGTGTTAGCCTGTACTTCAGAGAAGTAGATACCAAACAGGAGCAGTCCCAGGACGGAACCCTGTGGTACTCCACTTGTCACTGGTTTGAGGTCAGATTTGGAGTCTGCAACTTTTACAGTGTGGGTTCTGTCAGTGAGCCAGTTGGCAACCCATCTCGTGATGTAGGGATTTATGCCTAGTTTATTGAGTTTAGCTATAATTCCAGAATGGGGGATGGTGTCGAAAGCCTTGGCGAGGTCAAAGATAGGCTGTGTGAACCACCTTACCCTCATCTACGGCTTTGGTGACTGCCTCAAAGAAGTCGATCAGGTTCAGGAGGCATGATCTGCCTTTCACAAACCCGAACTGGATGAGATCCAGAGTTTGGAGGTTACCAATGTCTTTGTTTATGAGTTCCATGATGATATGTTCCATGGCTTTGCAGACCAGGCTCATCAGGCTAATAGGTCTATAGTTCCTGGGAACAGTGGTGGCTCCCCCTTTGTGGAGTGGGATAACTGTTGCTGTGCGCCATTCAGGGGGCACAAAGCCTGATGCGAGGCTATTATTGAACATGGTGCTTAAGTGGGGAGCCAGTTCATTCTGAAGTTTGTGTAAAACGCAGCCTGGGATGTTGTCCGGTCCCATGGATGCTGTGTTTTTGGCTTTAGAGAGTGCAGCTTTCACCTGCGTAGTTGTGATTACAGGGACTCTGCATTCTTCCTGTATAGATATGGGCCCTTTGGGGGGGGGGGTAAAGTTAGCACTGAACCTATCTGCCAGGATGTTGGCAATATCAGTTGGTTCTGTAATTTTCATGCCTTTGTGCTGTAACTCAGAGCAGATCTTGGTGTTGCCATTGAGATTCTTGACATAGCTATAGAATGCTTTGTGGTTGTCCTTGGAATTAGTGGTGATTTTATTTTCGTAGCTAGCTATGGGAGATCTCAGCTTCTTACTGAGGCTGAGCAGGGAGCTCCTCCACTCATGGGATTTTACTCTCTTTTGCAACAGTTTCTTCCTTCTGTTGTACAGTTTGTTTATGGCAGGGGACCACCAGATTGGCTTCCTTTTTTGGAGGATAGCATCTTGGTACTGTTTGGGATAGCACGATCCATGCACTCATGTAGGTGCTTATAGAGCGCATTTGTGTAGGATTCAGCAGTTGTAACTGTATTGTCCATCTGCATGGGTGTCATGAAGTTCACTACTTCTGTCTTAAGAAGCATGAAGTTGGCTTTAGAGAAATTTTTTTACTGTGGTTTCCTTAATGGGGGGTGGGGGTGGGATGTGGATATTAAGGGTGATTAGCTAATGGTCGGATCGGACCAACGAGGAGTTGACTTCAGGTGTGGAATACCGGTCACTCATGTTGGTAATGACTAGGTGTAGGATATCGTTGCCCCTGGTGGGGGTGTGGATAAGTTGATCTAGGGCATTGGAGTTTATGAATTCCAGAAAGCGTTGCACCAAGGAGTTGGTACATGAGTAGTTTTCCCAGTTAATGGTGGGGTAGCTGAATTCGCCCATTATTAGGGTGTTTGATTGAACCCTAATATTTTCCAGTACATCAAGAAAAGAGGAGTGGGAATCCTGGGGCATGGTGGGGGATCTGTAGCAAGCTACAATTTGGATTGCAGTTTTGCCAAGAGTTAGTTGCACTTGGATAACCTCGGATGCATTATGCTGAGCAACTAGCCTGGAGGTGTGGATATCCTTAATGAATATGGACACACCCCCACCTTTGGTGTTCCGGTCCAGGTTACACGGCCAAAAAGTGTGGTATGAGTTATAGCCTGGTAGTGCAGGGGTGCTCTCTGGAGCCCTTGAACCAGGTCTCAGCCACTGCACAGATATCAATGTTCTCCATTTTAAGGAGTGCCTCTAGTGAGTACATTTTGAAATTTAGACTTCTAGCATTGAGTAGCATTACCCTCAGTTTTTGCTTGTCTGTTCCTGTTATGGTGGTGAATTTGTTACTTGAACCCTGCCTAAAAAGGCACTATAGGGGCAGCAAGAGCCTTAGCCAGTATCCGGAATCCCAGGGACGACAGGTGCAGGCCATCTGTGGCAAAGCATCGTGGTCTGTCGACCATGTCATCCCAAGCAGACAGATACTAGATCCCCTTAGAATGACACCAGAAGCTTAGCCAATTGTTGAAGTCGATCATTTTGTCCTTGTACTGCGATATCATTCTGGGCGATGGCAGAATGCTACTCAGGGCTAGGGTAATACCTGACTGGGCTACAAGATCGCAGAGCTCTTCCATGTCTCTTTTCATGTAGTCCAGGGAGGTACGTCTCAGGTCATTCACACCAACACGGACAATGACAGAGTCATATTTGTACTTGTTGTGGAGTGACCTGAGTGCGTGGGTTATGTGGCGGATCCTGGCACCCGACAGGCAGCTGACAGTAACCTTCTCCTGGTTTAGCCTGGTGAGTGGGATATCAGTGTGCCTGACTATAGAGTCACCTATGACTAGTGTGTTGTTTTGCCTTATTGGCTGTGTTTGTGTGGCACACTGAGTCTGTGAGCTATGTGTCATTTGGGTTGTGTTGGGGAATGGAGGTTGCTTGTGTTTCTGCTTTGGAGGTCTCTGTTGCTTAGGCAGATTATTATTGAGAGCCTCCGCGAATGTTTTTGAGTTTCTATGTGTGGATTTTGGTGGTGTAGATGTAGTGAGACTATGTGATGAGTGTGGTGTGGTGCAAATGTTTACCTTCTCCTCATGACTGTCAGGTTCAGTCTTGGTTGGAGAGTGCTTTACCTCCAGTTTGGCTAGATAAGTGCATCTTTCACAGGTTGTAGTGTTGTGTGGTAGGAAGAGAGGGTTGTCTGTGTACATGAGGCAATTTCTACATTGCCTCAAGATGCCCAGATTCATCAGATAGACAGGGGAGAACACTGGGAGCTGACCCTTGGACATGCCTGAATAAAAAACTATTTTCCTCTAGATAAGTGAGGAAAGTGAGTACAAGAGTTGTTTTTCTCAACGCCAGTGAGAAAAGTAAGTACAAAAACTGTTTTCCTCTAGGTAGTGAGGAAGATTGAGTGCTATAGTAATTAATAGCTTATTTAGTGCTTACAAGTTCCGAACAAGTGCTGGGTATGAATAAGCAAATTTAAGTGCTAAAACTAAGAATCTGTATCTGCACTAGACGAGTTACAGGACAGAAACAAGTGCAAATGCAGGCTTTCAAATCAGAAAGTTGAGAGAGATGGAAGATTGCCCAAATGGCCAATAACTACAAATTCTGGGCCAGAACCACTCCTTATGTGGTAGACAGGTTACCTAATGCTTACCACTCCCACTGATAAGCTAGAAGGCTTCTCTCCAACACAGAAAGGCTTGGGGGGGCTCAGAAGCTTACAAACAGTCCTGGATACAGCAAATCTGTATCTGGAACACTAGTTACAGGAAAGATAGGAAACAGGCTTACAGTTTTTTTTTTTTTTTACTTTACAGAAAAGTAGCAATAACAGTAGTAAAAACAATTCACATGCAGTGCAAGCTAGCACACGAGTATGTAGCAATATTAGACCACACACAGTTTGAAAAATACAAAAATTAAAAAGGACTAAAAGCAAGTGCAGAAAGGGTTTATTAGGTAGAATGCGGTAAAGAGATGAGACTGGGGGAGTGTCCTAGATCAAATCTACAGTGGGGCGGGCACTGCAAAAGCCACCAAATTTAGCTACAAACCAAAAACAGGGAGAGGGGGTGGGGAAGACAGTTTCAGCAGAGATTTGAGCAACCACTAACAGTATAAACTATAAAACCAAAAAAATATACTCAGCTCTGTATATTTGCAGATCAGTATCTAAGCAACAATTAAACTCTATAATAAAGAAAAATATACTCAACTCTGTATATTTGCAGATAATCTTGTAAGGCTGTCTCTCAGAACACAGGTTCCAATTTAAATGCAGGCTGTTATTAACAGGTCAAATTAAGGGAACCTTGAGTTAGGTAACACACAATCTATAAAACCCAGTGGCTGTCATTGAAAGTTGGTTAATGCTTGCCATGGCTGTAATTCTATAACCTGCTGGTAGACACCAGTGATGAGAAAAGATGTGAGGTCAAAAGAAGTGGCTTCTCAGCCAGTATTTAAAAAGACGAGGATGTCTGAATCTGCTGACAGGTACCATCAAGCCAGGAACACATCAACTGTGGTAATCACCAAAGTGAAGGCTCGGGTATGAGAGGAGTTTGGCGAGGCCATGCAGAATGGCTTTTGGATAGCCTCAAAGAAGTCATTGGCAAATCACTGAATGACTCGGGAGGACAGGAGAGATACTGTACAGGCTGTTCTCAGTACGTATGGAAAAACTCTGATCTCAACTGAAGATACTGACATGAGATGAAAAGCACACCTTAAGGAACTCCTGACTCTGGTGGGCATGCCTCCTTGGAGGAAGCAGTGCTAGAAGCAGATGGAAGGACAAGATCCATTTTTGATGTGACTGCTACAGTTAAGCACTTCTGTTGTGAAAGACATGCAAGTACGATGAGATCTGGACAATGTTGCATGGAAAAGTAATATAGATTAACAAACTGGAGTAAGGACTTTTATCATCACAAACATGATTGAAAGGCATGCTCTAGTTATAAAGTGATCATGCTCCTCAGTGTCTCTGGAAAAAAAATATACCATGGCACTGGAAATATATTTCCCCCATAGTCACGTATCTGATTCAGAAGGAGCAAAAAAAACTTTAGCGATCATAGGTCAACTCTGTGTCCTTGTATAAATACTGGAGGATTTGTGTGAGTTTACCTGCACTGTCTACATAGGGTTTGTGGCTCTAAAGAAGGACAATGATCCAGTACCATAGAATATCTTATGAGAGGTGCTATGACATTACAGGTTCCAGGGTACTGCTGTGTGCCAGTTGGTCTTTGTGTCTGAATAGTGAATATTGTGTCTGCATTTTCAGCCTTATGCTTACAGCATTCAAGATGAGCATAAGACTGACAAGAGGGTGCTTTGCCTAACCTCCTTTCATGAAAAGAATATAAAGGTGCATCCCCTATTATCACTGCATTATGTTTTCTTGATGCTATGTTGTAATGCCATTTCTTCAGGTGTTGCCATTATGACATGGTTGATGACTGAAAATGGTCTCTTAAAGAGATCTGCTACCAGGTTAACAAACTGGTATAAATAAAAGAATGTCTGGACAACAGACATCATAGGGATCAGGGCTTCATCATTCTGTTTGCAAACAATTTTGTCCAATTACATTCAAGTGATTTTAAGCTGCGGTGCACAATACTGACCTGCTGACTGGTGGTGTGAAACCTCTGGAATTAATGTCATGACCATCATATTAGAGGCCAAGGTTCTTGAAAATACTGGACTGCACTCTGCAAATGATGAGAAGGAGATGCCTCAGGCAAAGGAGTTTAAGAAAGATGGGCTCTAATTCAAGAGTGAAGGCAGAGTGCCTACATACCTTTTAACTTTTTTGCTAAAAATTCTGGACAAAGCCGCAAACAATGGGGACAAAGGCCCAAAATTGGAGACAATTTTTAAATGTTATTAGAACAGTTAAAAAGGTAATAAGACATGTTTTGCATCAAAATGTATTTCCTGAAAAATATAATGTAAGAAACTGGAATGTCTGGCATTATAAACTTTGACTTTATATAAAGTCAAAAATATTTTGGGGACAGGGCTAAAATATGAGGCAAAAATCAGGAACAGCTGAGAGGCACAGACCCAGGCTATGCCGCAGGGATCTGAATCCTCAGTTTGTCTATGCATAACTACATGCTGAACGTTTACTTTAGGACACACCATCTTACTTTGCACAGGTGTGGGCAGTGCTGACTTGACTGACATCTTAATGGTGCTGCCAGTTAGTTGTTATTCTAATTCTGTAATTTTTGAACATCTAAAAGGTTAATGCATAAAAACATTGAAATTCTAATGGTCATTACTGACAATCTCAATGAAAGACAGCCACACAAATCCAGCAAGGGGGCTGCTTCCCCCCCAAGTTTACACAGCTTTAACCTCCTTGCAGCCCTTTGGGTGCTGGGGAGTGAGCCTCCGCTGGTCGTTATACTTTTATCTCATCTTTATAAAAAAAAGACTTGATTCATAGATTCATTTATTTTTTAAATGCAACAGGTCTGACATTATATGATCGGCCCACATCATACCAGGTGGTGGTGCTTGTTACTGCGCAGCCTGGTATGCTCTAATATAAACAATCACCTAACTCTCCTGTCCAGAATTTCTGCAGAATGCCCAAATTTTTGCCTGGTATTTTTGGTTTGTCCTTGTAAAATGTGTTTGTGTGTGTGTGTGTGTGTGTGTGTGTGTGTGTGTTTGGCAACTCACTGAAAATCGCAATCACTAAATAATGACAAAGATTTGAGTTTTAGAGATCATATCCCTCGGAAACTGCATACTAATGTAAAATCCGATATGCTAACAATTTTCTAAGTTTATGAGAGCAATTTTATTATTTATTTTATTTTACATTTGTATACCAGGAAAGTCTGACTGGACACAGGTCCTTTTTCAGAGGAGGCACGGGGAGAAAAACTCCAAATGCAGAGAACCTCTTTGACTCTCTTCAAGAGGAATCTTGACGAGTGGATGGGAGATCGTAGGTTTACCCAGGGTATCACTTCTGTGTCACTGTTAGACAGTATAACAGGTGGGTGAGGGTAAATGAAAGTAGAGGAGAGAAAGGAAAAAGTATATTAGTGGGGAAATAATGTGCAGAGAGGGAGTTGGTAGAGAGCAGTAGGTAGTATAAAGATTAATCAGGGATTTCAGAATTACAGAACCAGGTTGCAGAAGGTGGATTTTAGGCTATGGATGTAATAAATGTTAGTATAGGAAGGTGGGATGCAGGTGTAATGAAAGTAGGATAGGGAAGGAAAGAGGTAGCTTAGTGGGAGTAGCAGAGTGCTGTGAGAGAGGGGAGTGCTAGAAGTAAGTATAAGAGATTAATCAGGGTAGTCACAGTTACAGAGCCAAGATTGCTGTAGATGGGATTTTTAGGCCTTTTTGAAGGAAACAAAGGAAGTTGTGGCTGAGATGGGGGGGGGGGGGTTCCACTGTTCGGCAACAGTGTTCTAATATTCTAATAGAGAGATATACCTGCGGATTTATTGGCTTTGGTTACATGTGACAGAAGTTTTTCATTGGATCACAGGACTCTAGCTTTGGTGCTTGGGTGGAGTAGATTTTGTAGAGCCGTTTTTTTTCCAGGGTAGTGAAGTAGTTTTGGGGTTAGTATCAGTTGATTATAAAGAATAAGGTTGGGAAGTTTCAGCCAATCAAGTGTTTTAAGGGGAGTGCAATGGTGTATTGCAATATTTAAACTCTTCCCCTAACATATTCCTCGACCTATTACCTCCGGAATCAGAAACGAATGCCTAATCAGGGACACTTTTTATCACTTTAGTTCCATTACCTTGAGAAGTGGATAGTATAAGAGAATGTAAATTAACAAGCATTTTCCGAAGTACAAGTCTAATCAATATTTGTTTAAGTTTAACGTGTCACAATTTCTCTCCAAGTTGCTAGATTTATGTGATTAGAAGGGACAGAGCAACATTCTGAGCCAAAACCAGAGGCCTCCCAACTGTCCCTATTTTATACTCCCTCCCAATGTATTGCTTCTTTCTCGATTCTTACGTGAATATGTTGAAAGGTAAATGCCTAATGATCTTTCAAAAAGACCTGGTGATTACTGAAGAGATATGAAGGTTACAATCTATAGCAAGACATGGAGTTTAGAAAACAGAGTACACACTTCTCCTCATACCTCTGCCGAAAATGAGTTGTGACCAGACAAACTTTCCAAATTACATTTCCACACAATCAATCATTCCATTGCACTAGGTATGTTTACGCCAGAGGCGTAAGGTCGGATGGTAGGACCGCCTCTAGTCCCCGGAAAGTCCCGAAGTTTGACGAAGTGCTGTTGTTCGGCGGTCTCTTTCTTAGTGTGGCTTTGTTTAATTGTCTTGCACGTCTCCATTCTTTGTGGGTTGTTTGTTGAAGGTCGTAGTGTATCTTTGCAGACACCGTTACAAATTGTGTGTTTTGCTGAAAAAATTACTGTAGCGAGAGTATTACCTTCGGGCTGGAGTTTGGTGAATTATAGCGCAAGCTTTCGGATTGGACCAGTTAACATAAGAGTAACCCGAATTGTGCCGCAGGGTGTTGTGTGGCAACACGAAAAACGAGGCTGTTACGTACGAAGCTCAGTTCCGTTTTGGGATATTACGCTCTTACACGCAGCAAACTTGCTTGAGGTCGCCAGACTACATTTTTATCCTTTTTGTATTCTGCAAAGCAGAGACACGTTTATTGGGCTGCTGGCTGAACGAAACGTTCAATCCGGGCTCCCTTACTATCTTTGTAATCTTACGCATTTCGCTGTGTTCTGCGTCGTTTGGTGTGTCGGCCTTCTTCACACTATTTTTGTTGCCGATTGTTGAGTATTTTTTTCCTTCTTCCTTTGGGAAGACGTTTAGCTCGTGGCACTTGTGGTGATTTTTGGTGTGTTTGGTTAATTTGGCGTTTTGAATGTCGGCCGAAGTGGCGGCACAGCTCCCCGGTTCCCTGGGGATACAACGGGATTCTGAATCTGCACAGCAGCAGCAGGCTGCAGTGGCTTTGCCAAGAGGCATCAAACGAGACTCAGAGCTGGAACAACAGCCGCAGTTGGCAGGAGACATCAAAAGGCAGCGTATCGACGGTGCTGATCAGGTAGCACATCATGTTATCGTTACTTCTTTATAAAGGCATTGGACACTATTGTTGGCATGTTAACCACATTGTTATTTTTCAACTATGCGGCCAGTTTGTAATGGTTAGGTATTCGGTAAAGCTGTTGTAATCGATTGTAGTGGGTTGTCCTTATGAAAATATGGTGGCAACGTCTGTGTGCATGTATGTATGTAACATGTGTATAAAAACTCCGCAATTGGTGGGGGGTACTTACAACAGCTTCACGGCTTTTGGCCTGGAGGTGGCACTCCCAACCTAGTATCTCTGTTACGAGGGCATGATTGGTCTTTACACCTGCATTGTGTGCGATTGTCATACCTTTTGATTTCGTGGGACATTTGTGCTGGTGCACAGCATGAGGATTAACTGTTTTGGAAATCTTTTAAGAGTGCTCTACTGTGATATATTGACAGTTGCATTTTACAAGATAGTTTCTATGTCGCTTGATTGTATTCACTTTGTAGCATGATTGTGCTTTTATAGTATGATGCCATTACAGCTGCTGCATGTGCATATTAAACATTCATTAGTTTTAGGTTGTTTTTGTTTTTATTCGTTTATGTATGTGTGTTATACTCGCCTGGATTTTTTTTCCTCTTATTTTTCCCTGGTATATACCTCACTTGAACTCAGTCGAACTCTATGCAAAATTATGAAGGCTCCCACTGAAACTGTTTTTTCCTTGCATCATAAATGTTCCAAAACGTATATATTGAGTAGAGATGGTAACTGCAATTTAGAAAATGTAGGCTTCTTGTGGTCCAGGGTTTAATTCCTTCTGTCTCCATTGTGTAATTGTGTGACTCTTGAGTAAGTCGCACAGTTAACCAGCCGGTGCTCTCTGGCTCTGTCTGAAAAGGTCCGTGGGTGTTAGTGCTGGACCGTCCACCCGCAACTCCTTTTCCCATTTTTGCACATTTGTTGATAAAAGTAAACTAATTCATTAGTTACGTCAAATACATTAAACTCTGTACTGTATGCTTTGGTAATGTTGTATCTGACAAAATATATTGGAGGTTTGGTCTCTGCTGGAAATGGGTTTGTGTAAAAACCAAGCCACACTTACCGGTCAGCAAAAGCGTATAAAATGTTTGCATCTGTATTGGCCTTTTGGCTTGGTTATGGCCGAAGTGTTTTTAAGCCAGTCTGTGTACCTGTTAAACACAGACTGAAGTAAAATATATGCTGTGTTTATAACATGTGAAAATTATGTAATTTGTGTCACATTTATTATATTTTTGTTTACATTTCCTAAGTTGTGCTTGGTCCTTAGTTGGTGTTGATTTGAGCTAAATAAGTAGAACTTAATAATTTGTTTTCTTGTCCACAATCATTTTCAGCAGTAAAGTCATAGTGAAATTACAATAATACAGCAAATTAATTGCCTTTTTTAGTGTGGTAGCTCTTGCTTATTTTTGATTAACCTGTTTCCCTTTATAGGGAAATTTGTGATGGATGCCAGAGAAATTACTGATTTGTAGTAAGTGCCATGAGCTCTTATTCTTTTACTGGAATAGGCGACCTGAGTCGAGAATCCATTTTAAGTCATGACCGGTCTTGTCAGGCATACAATGGATATATAAAAACGTGTACACACCCCTGTTAAAATGCAAGTTTTTTTTTCTGATATTAAAAAAAAGGTTCACAATAAATTATTTAAAAACTTTTCCCACATTTACTGTGACATATAACCTGTATAATTAAATTGAAAAACAAATTTGTTGGGAGGAAATATTAAAAATGCAATGAGTTGATTGCATAAGTGTGCACACCATTGAACTAATACTTTGTTGAAAAATCTTTTGATTTAATTACAGCATTCAGTCTTCTTTGGTAAGAGTTTATCAGCGTGGCACATCTTGACTTGGTAATATTTCCCCACTCTTCCTTGCAAAAGCACTTCAAATCTGTCAGATTGCGAGGACATCTCTTGTGCACAGCCCTCTTCAGGTCACCCCACAGATTTTTTTTTTTTTTTTATTGGATTTGGGTCTGGTGTCTGGCTGGGCCATTCTTCTCTTCTGGTGATGCATTCTTTTGTTGATTAGGATGTATGTGGGATGGGTGGAAAGAGAGTTCAAGGAGAACGTTTAGAATTTACTTGTTTAGGTGGGAGCAGGGGCAGATATGATTGGGTAGAAAGTGTTTAAGGGTGTGCTTTGAAATTTTTGAAGCATTCTGTGGTATTTGGAAGTGAGTTCAAAAGCTTTGTAATAGCATCTGTGTATAGTCATTGTCCAGCTCTTTTTTTTTTGTTTATGTGGATGGATAGTTGGAGTTTTGTTTTCAGAGTGGCGGGCTTGGGTGTGGGTATAGGGTTTTGGGATATTTTTAAGGACAGTGCAGCTGTCAGGGCTAATTTATTATTTTGAGTTATAGACTAGGTAGTGAGGGAATTCAAGCCAGTTAAGTTCTCTTGCGGTTTGGCAGTGATGAGTGATGCTTATTTTTTTTAGAGAAGAATGCAAGTTGGTAAATATGTGGGCACCGTATAGGAGAGAGGTGAGCAGGTATGTATTGGCAAGGGTGTTTTTGATGGTACTATCCAAGAAATGTTTGTCTAGAGAGAGTTTTGTGATGTAGGAGTAACTGGGATTCCCTCTGCCAGGTTTTGATTTGAAAATATCCAGTGTGATGGAGTTTGCCATTTGAGGATGATGTTATGGTAGTATCGTCAGCGTGTTGGGTAATGGAGCTTAGAGGGGAAGTGGTATGTAGGTTGTTGGTAAAAATATTGAAGAGTAGGGGTCCAAGGATGGACCGTTGTGGTACACCAGTTTTGTTGATTGGTAGTAAAGACTATTATGCCATTTTACACACTGTTTGGATAGGTAACCGGTGAGCCATTGAAGGGAGGGGGAGCAGCAAATCATTGAAAATTGCTGAAAAAATTTGAGAGATACTGTGTCAAGAGCCTTTGATAGATCTAATAGTAGTACTGAGGTAATGTAACCAGTCAATTGGATTTCTTCACTGCTTCCTTGAAGAAGCTTAGTGCAGTGCTGGTACTTTGATGGGTGGAATCAGTGTTTGGTGGGGGCGAGTAAGTGGTTGTGTTGGGGTGAGTAGGTTGTGTTCAAGTTGCTGAAATTGTTTATGTATACACTTTTTGTATAGGAGGTTGGTTGATGATTAGATGGTTCATTGAATTACCTCCTTTGTGTAGAGGGGTTGAATAATTTTTTTTTGAGACTGTGGACCTGGGACCCTTTGATAGAACTGTTTTATAAGAATGCTGACCGGATGTGCCATGCTGTCTGCGGTGAGTATTGTGGTGGGAGGTTGTCTGAGGAAAGGGAGCATGCTTTTAATTTTTGACTGCTTTTCTGGAGTAAGGAGGTAGGAATAGGTTGTGAGGAAGGGGTAGGTGAAGCAGATGAAATTTGTTGAGGTGAAGTATTTGTGAGCAAGGTTGTTGCAGCAGGAGTTGGAGGGGGGAGTTAAGTTGGAACTAGGAATTGTAGTGGAAGTTGGGTCTGTTACATTAATCAACAGTATAAGAAAGTTATTGAACATGTTGGCCATTTATGCAGGTGTTTGTCTGGAAATGGTGAAGGGTTTTGTTTAGAGCCTGAGGTGAGGAGGTTTTGTGATATTTTTCTAGAATTGTTTTGGGGTGTGTTTATGGTTAGCCACTTGGTTGGATAAGTAGTTTGTCTGAAGTCAGTAGCTTTTTTTGCCTTGCTTTGTAACAGTTTGAATTTGATTAGGTTCACTTCATTTTAGTTATGCCATTGTTTCCAGACTTTGTCTCTCTGGTTTGTAAAAGTTGTTTGGTGTTTTGTAAGCCAGGGAGCATGGTTAGTCTTTATTCTTTTGGTGTGAAGGGGCTAGGCTATTGAGAATGTTTACAAATACTTAGCTGGACTGGTGTATGGCATCTTCTAGTGGCAGCGTTTTAAGTGGATGCCAGGTGGTGTGTTTTGGAATGTTAAACTTGTCAAAGTTTGTTTGTTTTTTTTTTTTTTTTGTATGGTTTCTGGATATTTGTAGGGAATATCTAGGTATGAATATGGGAAACTGGTTACTATCAGGATTTGAATATTTGTGTGGATCAGAGACTAGAATTCAGTCAAGGGTGGCTCCTAGGGTATTGCTTTTATGCATCCTGGTAACATTGGTGATGAGTTGGGTGTAGCCGCAGAGGTTTATAATATTTGTTGGGGAGTCTGATATCAGGTCTTGCCAGTTAATGTCGACATCCCCTGATTATGGCCTTGTTGCTGATATTTTCTGACATCCAGGATAGGACATCCTTGAGTGTGTTTTGGCCTGGGGGGGTATACAGTCCTGCTATGCATAACTGTTTTGTACTATTAGTTACTCTCAGGGTTTCTGCATTATTGAAGGATGGAATTGTTTTGCGGAAAGGTAGAATTGTGAAGGTGTTGGGATAGATTTAAGGCTACTTGCCACTTTTTTTTTTTTTTATTTATTCTGTCAGGTCTTTGTATGTTATAGCCTGGGGTATTATTTTGGTGTCTTGTATATGTGGTTTTAGCCAAGTTTTGGTGATTTTAATAGAATGTCGGGTGTATTGTTAGCTGCATGATGGTATAGGTGGAGGCCCTGGGTTGAGGGTGGATGTCTCTACACAGGGATATTTATTTTAATTTTTTTATTTACTAGGAAAGTTTTGTCTTGGAACAAAGCCATTTTTCGGTGGAGGCTTGGGGAGAAATGCTCCAGGAGCATGTCTTTTTAATGTGTTAAATGTGTTTTTTTTTTTTTTTTTTTTTTTCCCCTTTGCACTTGTTATGAATAAGTAATTGGAAAATACACTGGTAACACTATAGAGAAGGATGTTGGGTTTTGAGACGTGCATAAAGTTGCATTCTATTAGGCTGGCTGATACTTTACTAAAGCTGTCTATGTACTTCTCAGTGTTTAGGGTTAGAGCTGAAAATTTAGTTTCTGTTTGATATAATGCATATTTGAGGAAAGTGGAATAGAATAGTAACCTGAAGAATGTTGGAAACGCTGAGTAGTGAAGGGTGTGTGAAGTTGGTGACATTGTAATTTGAGCTCTGGAGAGTGGGGGAGGGGGGGGAGGAGATTCAGAGGTAAAGTAGAGGGGATGGAAATGGTGGTGCAGGGTGGTTAATGTTAGTGCGGGAGTGGGTGTTATTGGATAATGCAATATTGGGGAGGAGTTAGGGTTAGAATAAATACAAGGATAGCAGGGATGTGTGGGAATGGAGGTAGGGGAGCGGAGTGAGCCTGAGTGCAGTGGGGTAGTCTATGTCCTCTAAATATAAAGGAAAGGCCCAAATAACAATCAGTAAGTGGGTTGGTGGATTTCTGTGACCTATGTTACAACTTGTGTGTGTGGAAGAGTGCGATCTATGTTTGTCCTAGCAGGGAGTCTTATGGTTGTGATTGCAGAAAGGGGTAATGGCAGAAAAAGAAAATTCTCCATTTATGAGGTGTGTTAATTTAAAAGTAGTATGTGGGATAGTATGGGTGGGACAGGAGCAGGGGTATGAAGATGTCCGAAATGGGAGAATAATGGAAGGTCTTAATACAACTACAGTTAACCTACAATAAAGGGCTAGTAAAGGAGGGAAGAGTGGGAGCTGTACACTAGGGGTAGTGATGATAAGCCACTGAATGTTCTGCTAGCTTATCCTAAAAAAAAAAGGAGAGTGCTGCTGGGGAGTAGTGGGGGGTTGGTGATGTGTGATGCAGCTATGAGATGGAATGAGTTTCAGATTTTAGTGCAAGAAAAATAGACTTTACATACATTTAAGTAGAAAACTAGGTGTATATGCCTGCTGGGGTCCTCTATTTGTTTAGAAACTGGTACTGCAGGCTGGGTATTTGAAGCAGGTGGTATCACTAGTTGATTACAAGGTCCTTGGCCTTAATGAAACACTAAGTGCACATCACCGAAGGGGAGCTACAGAGCTCTAGCAGGGAATGGGGTCAGAGACTGGCCTGCAGGGAGTCACAGGGGGAAGCTCTGGCCACAGCTGGAACCTGGGGCTCATGTATGCCCCCCATTACCTCTAGTAAGCAAGTTCATACAGAACGCCATGCAGTGCAAGGCCACATTCTTTATTGCACCCTTTTGGCCCTGAACAGACTTTGTTCCCCTTTGTGTGGTCTCTCTTCATACACCCACCATGGCTGGCTTGATCATTATCTACATCTCCTTTCCCATCCTTCTGGACTTCATCCTCTGGATCGCATGTCCCCAAAATTAACTGCATGATACCTCCAGCTTCAACATTAGTCAGATATGCCAGATTTCTTCCTTCAGTGGTTGACATTCTAGGTGAATTTTTCACAGCAAATGGAACACATTTTCAATTTGGGTCCATTCTAAAAGACTAGATCCATTTTTAACACCTATACTTGAATTTCTGTCTGTCTGATCACTTTGAAAAAGGCTGTTACAACTATTGAGGTTTAATTGCTGACTATGTTCAGTTTCCATGTAGGGGTTAATGATGTATCCTTTGCATCCCTTAAGATATCTAAAGCCTTCTTTAATGGCAAATTTTACTAAGATCTCCCATTAGGAACCCAACATCACCATTGGGACATTTACCATTCTTTTACAAGTCCTTACAAAACTTCCCTATAAACCAGCTAATGAGATGGACTTGACATTTCTGTCTTGGAAAACCATTTTTCTAGTTGTGGTTACTTCAGTCAGATGATCTTGGTATTACAAGCCCTTTAATCAAAACAACTATATGTGGCTTTCCATAAGGACAGGGTTTCCCTTAGAACTAATGCATCTTGTATCCCTAAGGTGGCATCCATTACTAACTTAAAACCTGTCTGTACATCATCTGGTGCTCTTCCCAGGATTCTCCAGCAAAGGAAAATACTTAATTTTACTGGATATTCACAGACTCTCTTGACTCTGGTCATCTTTTCTGAAATCTTTTGCACTAATCTAATTTCCTTTGCCTGGTCAAAATTGGGGAAAGCGGTATTTGTAAGCCATCTTGACGGGGTTACTTTGTTGATTGTAGGTCTCTTGTAAGCCATCTTGACGGGGTTACTTTGTAGATTGTAGGTCTCTTGTGTGCCAAAGCAAGAACTTGCCCTTCGCCAGTTAAACCAAAGGCTTACTCAGCTAGAGCCATTACTACTTTTGCCTTCAACAGAGGATGATCAGTTGATGGCATTTTTGCAGCAGCTACTTGGGTAACTATACACACTGTGTCCCACTATAGTTGGGTGAACAGTCAAGATAATCATCTTTATGGCTTCACCATTCTCGGGGAATGTCCTTCCTGAATACCACTTTGCTGACAGTTTGGGATTCTGTCCCACATGTTTGCGTGAAAATAGACAACATTGGATATGAGTTATTTACTTTAACATTAGATCCATGTTGTCCTGTTTTCATTCCCTTCAAACTCCCTTCCTACAACCCATTACAGATGGTCACCTTCATCTTCTAGATGACTTGAGTGGATATTTAATTCCTGCCTGAACAGTGTGTTTCATAATAACCTGATTTTTCTTCCATTGCAGTTTTCTTTGCTTTCTCTGGGTTGTTTTCACAGTACTCAGTACTCTGACATACGTACATAACTTCCATTATCAATAAGGTATGGAGTATTGTCAGTAATATTTTTAAATGCAATGAGAACTTTGTGTGCCTTTATGATAAGGTCAAGAAAATTTCTGATGGGTGTTTTTCCAAAAAAATTTTATTTTGCTTTACACCCTGTTAAATTTGATGCATGTGCGATGGGATACAAAATCCTACACATCTGCATTGTAGAAACAGTTTTTTTTTTAGTCTGGTTTGGCATCAGTAATTTTTCTTAACTAATGGGGGCTTGTCTGCAGAGGTTTGACTGTTTTTTATTTGTGGTATATAAAATTTTGAGGCTAGGTTAGGCCATTGTTGTGCAGCAGTTAGCATTGTCACCTCACAGCAAGCGGTTCTCCAGTTAGATTTTTGGCCGGGGTGCTTCCTTCGTAGAGTCTGCATGTCCTCCCTGCGGTCATGTGGGTTTCCTCCCATATTGCAAAGATATGCAGTAGGTGGATTGGACATTCTAAATTGGCAGTCAGTGAGTGTGGGTGCATGAGTGAGTGGTGCGAATGAGCTATAGCAGCAGGGCTAGCCACCCGGTGGTGTAAAGCTTGGCTCAAGGTGATTGTCACTGTGTAAGTGATACCCCAACCCTATATGCAAAATGAGAAAAGCGGTTGAGGATGGATGGATGTAAAGTGATGAGATAAATGTAGAATCTTTGAACCCTAAACTTTCTAACAATTAAGAATTATGATTTATTTACTTTTTGTTTACTGGGGTAGAGCACTGATCTCTATGGACTATTTGCAGGCAAAGCCTGGGTGAGTAGATCACGTAAGAAATGCGCAAAACATCATTACAGATAAAAGGATATACTAAAGATATATTGCTGCATTTGTAAATATGTATGTGTATATATATATATATATATATATATATATATATATATATATATATATATATATATATATATATATATATATACTATGATGTTCAAGAAGCAGTTGTGTCAAAACATGGTTGGAAAATGGAATTATGTTTATCAGAGCTTTATGGATAAGATGTAGCCATACTTCATAATTCATTGATGATGTCATCAAGACCACTGAATACAGGTAGTTTCCTGGCCAATTCTTTCCCCAAACTGACATTGCCATGACCATCCTAAAACCCCACCCTTGCTCTGATGTCACAGCTCCCTGGTCCTTCCCCTACCCATACAGAAAGTAAAGGCTAGAACAAGGAAACAGTACACGAGTCAAGTCTCCTGCTGTGAGCAGTCCTTCACAGCAGGTAACAGCTCAAATTGCCCTTAGCGCTTTGACAGCTAGGGAAGTTAGGTGTGAAGGGGGTGAGAGATGAGTTAAAGTAGTAAAATTCACGCTTCACAAAAAAACTGCAGTTTAGCCATTTTAAAGAAGCAGTAGTAAAAAGCACCTTGAAAGTCTCTTCTGTGGCATTTGCACTGTTTGTGTGTTTAAGTAGTCATTGAGCGGAAGGAAGTGTTAAAATCCAATGCAGTGACAGGAGCTTCAAGAAGAAAGAGGTCTATGTGATGTAACTTTTTACAGACTAGTGCTACCTTGTGGGATTCCTAGAGGCAGACTAAATCAGAATTTCTTCAATATGTATAAAACTATTTAAAAACTTGTAAATGGTCCCAGAGTGGTGGTAAAATGTAGGAAATGCCAAACCATGACGAAATAAACCCGGGAGTCTGTGGGTGCTGTTTTCCTTTAAAAAAGCACTTCCCAGTTTTGTTTAAAACTGAGCAAATGGTGCTTCACATTGTAGGAAAATATTTTTAATGGTGTAGCTTTTGTTTTTGTTTCTGAGTGAATTAATGCTAATGGCTGCATGGGGGGGTGGCCACAGTGGTGTAGCGGTTAGCATAGTTACTTCACAGCCAGAGGTTCTCCGGTTCGATCCTCTGCTGGGGTGCCTTCTGTGGGGAGTCTGCATGCCCTCCCTGTGGTCACGTGGGTTTCCTCCCACATCCTGAAGACATGCTGTAGGTAGATTGGGCACTCCATATTGGCCCTAGGTGTGAGTGTGTGCCTTCTGTGGAAGGTTGGGCTGGCAAGTCGACACTGCAAAACTCCACTGCCAGTCATGAGCAGACAGGTGATCCGCTGTGGCGACCCCTAACTGGGAAAAGCCGAAAGAAGAAGAATGCTAATGGCTGCGTGGAATGAGAACAGTGAAGACTTTTTTTTTTTTTTTTTTTTTTTGCAGTGTATAAGTTCATAGGCAGGTACTAGGCTATCTGTCAGAGGGCATTTATAAACCTAGCCAGAGTGTGTCTGCTTTCACCGCCCCATTGATTAACTGAGCCTCTGTCAAGCAGTGCCAATGAAGTGATCTCGGGGGTGTATTTTCTGTTACCCATCCACTCGTCAAGGCTTCTCTTGAAGAGTGTCAAGGCTTCTCTTGAAGAGTGTTAGTGAGGGGCTCTGCCTAATGTAGTTAGGAATTTTGTTCCAAAGCATGGGAGTGTCTGACAATAATCTATCCCTCCAGCATGTTCTATTTATTGTTGTGGCGAGGTTTAGCTCACCTAGAGCGTGTGGCTCGCAGTGACTTGGATTTCTTTAGGTGGAGCATGTCCATTTTCAATTGTGTTGTCCATTTTCATTCTTCCTCACCTGTGGGTCTCTGATCCGCTCCCCAGAGCCAGCTCTGCTGCATTTTCTGGATTTTGGATCCCAAATCTTAGGCTCCTCCCTTTTCCCATAATGCACTACTTTGTCCCTATCTCTTCAGTTAGACTTTGCTGCTTATTGCCCATTGGGTTTAGACAGCAAGAAATTATGAAGGCTCAGACCTGAAAAATGAATATTATCCGCCTCCAAATATCCTAAGAAACAGGCTGGGGGATGGCTCAAGAGGGAAAGGTTGAGAAGAATGAAACTGCACAACACAAATGGAATGGTATTCTATGTACACAACTTCTTTACCTGATGTTGTCCTTTTCATTCTACCTCACCTGTGGGTCAGAATCCCCAGCAATACAACTCTTGGGAGACCCTCAAAGAAGCATATGCGGGAGCGATGTGTAACCCTAAAAACTGTCTCAAACTGGAAGGAGAGTGACTCTATGACTATATAAACAGAATTATGTACTTTCTATAACTTGGAATTACAGATGGGTCTTGGATCAGACCTCTGATCTCAGCCAGCAAATGGAGAGATCCACAGCTCAAGCTCCTCCCCTTCCCACAATCCCTTGCTGATCTGCAACCCTCCGATAAAGTTTGCTGAACAACGAAAAAGGCATCAGCACTGTCTGCCCAGGAGACTAAACTATCCCCCAAAAAAAGTCATTCCAGCTCTACCAGATCCCCAAAAGGAAGGGGGGTGGAGGGCGGGAATGTGATGAATAATGACACTGATAACGCAGATTCCAAGTTATGGTAAATACATAACTATATCTGATGTTATCATTGTCATTCATCATTGATGGGTCAGAATCCCCAGCTACTATGGACCATGGATGGTCTCAAGGAATGATATGCCGGAGCACTGAGGAACCAAAGGGAAGCCCTGTTCCTAGACAAGTTCAACTTATAGCACAAAACAAAAAAAGTGTGGGGATTACACCAAGTAGCAGCAGCACAAACCTCAAAGAAAGTTTAGCCAAGAAGGCTGAAGATGTAGCCACAGACCTAGGAGAGTGTGCTTTAACCAATTTGGATAGCTCCATATGTCTGCTATAAAATGTAGGAAATACAGCTAGTAATCCATCTGTAAATAGTTACCTTAGAAACTGCCAGACCTTTCCTGTTCAGGGAAAAGGCCACAAAAAGCTGGTCTGACTTTCAAAATTCCTCATTCCTCCAGATGAAAACTTAGTTGCCTAAGGATGTCCAAGCAATGCAAAGTATACTCCCCTTAGAATAATTACGGAAGAAAACTGATAACTGGATAGATGGTTGAGGTTAGCTTCCAAAGTCGCCTTCAGAATGAAGGATTTGTCCTAAGAGATACCCTGTCTTTGCGGGAAGACCATAACAGGGCTTAATGCTAAAGGCTTGTAAATCAAACTCTTAGCCGAATTAATGTCCACTAAAAACGGTCTTCAAGGACTGCAACACCAAGGTTAAATCCTAAGGAGGAAAGGATCTTTAATAGGCTGTCTGAGAAGAGACCTCTGAGAATGGCTTTACATAGTTTAGAAGAAAAGGTAGGACCCTCACTCAGATGGAAATTAGAAGTGGCCACCGACTGGAGCTTAATTGTGGAGAAAACTAGTGTCAGGAAAAGCAAAATGTCAGGAATCTGGGCCAAAAATGGATCCAAATTACATGGTCTGGCTCAAATAGGAAATCTTTTCCCATTTACTGTAATGCACCTTCTTCGAAGATGCCTTCTGAGATGCCAAGATAATGCTTCTCATGGGAGAGGGGAAGCCCGTGACTGTGAAAGGATCACTGGAACTGGTGGAACCAAGAGATTGTAAGTGGAATCCCCCAGGGATGAGAGACAAGATCCAGAAGTGGATCCAATATCTAGGGAGGATAAATATTTCAGATGAGACCCAACGAGGGAAAACCACACCTGATTAGGCCAAAAGGGGGCAATGAAGTGAGGGGGGGGGGGTCTTCAGGCAGTGAACTTTCTGGAAGATCTTTGGAATAAGGGGAGTAGGAGAGTAAGCATAGGAGGACAGCCAATCATGAATCAGTGTCCCTTGGAGACTCCATCAGAGGGATCAGGGCATAGTAGTTGCTACATTTGTGGTTGCATGAGGCGGCACACAGATCACAGCATGGTTGACTCCAACAATTGAAAATCTGGCATTGCACTGACAGATTCGGGCACCACTCGTGGGGACTCGCAATAGACCTGCTGAGTTTGTCGCCCAGCACTTTCGAACTGCCGGAAATGAGAGTTGCAAGAAGAAAGCGCCTAGAAGACACCACCCATTCCCACACTCATGACTCCTCTGCACAGGGGATAAGACAGTATTCCCTCGTTTGTTCATCAGACCACTGCCATGTTGTCCATATCAACTGTTATAGTCCCCAGGAGGCACTAAGCTTGCAACGTTAGGACTGCTCTCATCTCCAGGATGTTTATGTGCAACTTGTTCTCTGTGAGGGACCACATGCCCTGAACTGTCCTGTCCTGGAAATGTCCCCCATCCCAAAAGGGAGGAGTCTATGGTCACTGTGGCCTGGGGGAGCAAAAAGGCCTGCTTACAATTAGATCCTGCGGCTGAAGCCATCAAGTGAGAGGATTTCTGCACACCTGAGTAATCCTGGCAGTCATGGACATGGGGTGAACATGAGCAGACCACTGGAATCCCAGAGCTCACTGAAACACCCGCATGCGATACCTGGTGAGTGGCACTAACTAGATGGCAGCCACCATCAAGCCCAACGCTTGAAAGAATCAGATGAACTGACTGGTCTTCTAGACCCAACAAGCGAGACACCTGATCTCGTATGTGCTGGACCTGAAAAGGGCAGTGCTGCAGTCTCTGACACTGTCTAATTGTACTCAAAGTTTTGGCATGGGGAAAGATTGGATTTGGGCAAACTGACTAATGCCTAGAAGCTGAAAGAGGTTGAAGGTGTAACTGGTGGCCATTAGAAGTCTATGCTTTTGTGGGTACCACAGAGCCAATCGCCCAGGTACAAAAAGACCTGGTGTGGTGTTTGAGGATGAAACTATATCCAGTTTCAGGCTTGAGCTCGTTTTTTAGTGTGTGTAGTCAACGGTTGCATAAAAGTTATTTTTTGTGGTCTGTGCAGGGTACTGACTTTTTGGTTTTGGCTTTTACCTGCAGTGATGCACAGACTCCATGTAATCTCCTGCCTGTGTTTGATGAGGTCCCCCCCCCCATCCTAGCATCCTAGAAACATGCTGGTAATTGTTAGCTAAAAAAATGGTTGTAGTTTGTGTGTGAGCATGCACATCTGTGGTCTACCATTTATTGTAGCACGAGCACCTGTTGCTCCTCCTCCTCCTCCATTGGGGAGGTGTGTGTGTGTACTTGAAGTTGAATACAGATATCTGATGCTTTGGGGGAATGTTGGAAGGAGCTGTAAAAACACACAGCATTCCCTAGCTCTTACTAGTTTTATATTTTATGATTTTGTTGGTGATTATAGAAAGGGTGTTGTATGTGGGTGAGTTGAAGTACCAATGTTGTGAGGAATGAACTTACTAAAATTCAGTAACACGCCCTTAGTTTTTCTGTTACTAATGTAGGATACTTTCTCTTTAATTGGCAGGCAGACAACCTAAAATGCTCATGATTAAGATGGCGGATCCTGTTTTGCAGTGGCAATTTAAATATATGTTTTATAGTTGGTGTACTCATTGAATAGTACTCTATTCATTATAAACTGTTTGGCAGGATGTTGTATCATGACTGTGAAAATAGTAGACTATGGGTGGATGGTCTTGGTACTTATTAGACATCTTGTAAATTTGACTAACTGGCATGTCTTTAAAATTACCACAGACAAATGTAGATGACAGCATTTGAATGTCAGATCATTTAACACTTTTTTTGTGTGTGATTCAAAGGGGTGCAGTATTTGTCGGTGTGGAAGAATGAAACACCACTCTTGACTGAAATTCTCTGAACATGTTCCCTCCAGGCCTCCAAATATTGGCTAAAACTTCTGTCTACCCCTTCTGTGCCTTTTTTATTTTTTTATTTATTTATTTTTTTTTTATAACATTGTCAACGTAATAAACAATTTGACATAGCTACACCTACCCAGAATAATCTAATGGTGTTATTGTTGTTTGCCAGGTCTGTATAAACCCGACTTCCTGTAAGCTCTGTTCACACTGGAGAATGTACAGGAGTTTGGGTGTGGTTACCAAGACATTGTTTAAAGTTGTGGAGAGCACCCACTTAGACCACCTATTGCACATGTAGATACAAAGTGATTTGTTTTTGTTTACATCGGAAATAACTAATATTGACAACTTTTTTTCAAGCAGTAGGACTCGTTTGAGCTTCTGCACGTACAGCTCGCCATAAGTAAATTACTGTACTGTATTTTTACAAGCTGTGGGATCGCCACTCTGACCCAGGCAACATACCACTTGTACTGGAGTCTCTCTTCATTCATG